>NW_017101002.1:360290-375992 GCF_001263275.1 Habropoda laboriosa
ACAGCCCTGGGTTAATCCTCGACGATTCGGGACTCGATCCCAAGACCCGCCTAAATCGGATTCCTTTTAATCCTGGCTTTCGTGTCCTGCGCAAAGTAAATTCGCCGAGCACGCCTCCTGCTGCTGGCTGGCCCCTTCCGCGTTTACCTCCGATTAAATAATAACAGGCCGTCGAATTAACCTTACCGAGAACCTCGGCCGGTGTTCACCTCGATTGAATTTTTCAACGATCCTAGAAGGTTCCTAGAGGTTTCTTGCCCTAGAACGAGGCGGCTCGGCGCGGGCAACGAGTAACGAGTTCCGGGGCGCGCACGAACCAGCCGGAAGGTCTAATTAGAATGGCGGCGGATCATCTTTAATTCAAGAAAATAATCCCCTCCGTCGGCTAACCGAAATAAAACTGGCCCTCGGAGTAATTTCATTCTTCAACCGTCTTCCAACTTTCTTCCACAGTGTTCTACTTCTCCGTCTCTCCGCTTTCCCCCTCCCGCAGCTTGCTCTACCTCTAATTTACCAAGTTTCACGAATCGAGGAATTAGTAAGCCGCTTGTCTGGATGCTCCGTGTCGTTATAAACACGGAATTGCTGTGAAAGGCCGGAGTGAATACACACTCCGAGTCCCTTTAGGTGGAAGTACGCGCTTCCGGATAGAGAACACGCCGCGAAATCCATACTAACTTGTAAGAAGCTTGCTCGTCAATTTTCGTCGAAAGAGATCACACCTCCCTCTACGTCGCGACTGCGAATCAATCCGAGCCAGAAGCGTTCCCATTATCAGCAACGCCTCGAAACTTTCCCTCTCGACCCTTTTCACGCGGCGAGTTTCGTTAAAAATCTCATTTCCCCGGGTAAATTATACTCCGCTTGCTCGTTAATTCACCGGAGACAGAGAGCTTCGTCGCGATTCTTATTGTCTTTGCGCGACGACCGAGGAAGAAGTAATCCTCTCTCGTTATTTGTTTTACCAAATATACAACGTCGCGCCCCTCTAAGCAGGTACTCACGTCCCGCGGCGGCGTATTTCCGTGGCGTGAAATCGTATACCCCCGCGAATCTAGTTATTCGCGCCTCGCGGAGCTTTCTCACCGACGCTCTCCCGCAGAATTGACGACGGCAGTCGATTCGCAGCGAGGCGGAAAATCATAAAAGTCGCTTTTGCTTCGACACCTTCTTCAATTCGATCGCCTTAAATATCCTCCGTTCTCTTTTATTCGTACCGCGCGGAGACAGTATACCCTCTTCTCGCGTTGATCAAATTCCGAAGCGAGGATACAGGTTTCGGAGGATCCCCCGATTTTCGTTAGCGGCCATTCTTTGATGCACAACCGTCAACGGACAGCATTTCAAAGAGATCGGAGGAGGCGCAGAGCGAGAGAGGCAAGCATTTGTTATGTTAATTCGGCCACTGCGAGGGTTAATTTGAAAAGCAATTATTCGAGTTGAATATAAACAATAAGGATGCAAAGCAAGGCCTTCTGCGGTGGAGCGCCTCTTTCAATTGTCCCCGGGCTAAGGGCACGCGCGTATTTAGATCAGGCGCACCTCTCCGAGCACCTGATTCCTCACCCCTCCCCACTCCTTTCGTCTGTTTGCAGCCGCGACCTTCTCACAATTTGCATATCTTTCACCGGTGGAAAACGAGTGACGCGGCTTGTTGATTTTGCGGCTCGTTTATGCTTTTGCGTGTGTACCCTTAAAAAACAGCCCGATTGTATGCGCGGATCTAACGAATTCAGCCGCCTTATTACCCTCGCAAATTCCTCGGCCGGCGTCGATGACTAATTCATACCGTTCCGTCCTATTCTCGTCTCTCCGAACCTCTCTAACGTCTTTCCACTGGAAAACGCGAGAAATCTCCTCGAGACTCGGAGCGAGAGCCAGAAATAAACAGGAAATGACGAGCGAAAGCAGCGGTGATCGGTTCTCGTAATTCCGCGAGGCGCTCGGTCGACTTTCGCGCGGAAAAGCCAAGAATTATCGTAAACAAGGCGCAGAGGGTAGGATCGACGGGAAGATTTGACACGCTCGTAAAATCGGTTTACATCTTTTCCAGGCGGCGTTGTAATTCGAGTTGCTCGTAAATCGGTGCAGGCCTAGGGCTCGTTCCACCCGTCGTTTTATCGCCCGGAGTGGCCGTCGCCGCCGTTTAATCGGATATTACGCCCGGGTTTCGCCTGCGATATCGGTCACGATAATGGTTATCGTCGTGTTCCCGCTGAAAGATGCACGTATAATCTCCCCCGTAATCCTTAATTCGTTTAAACCGGCCGTTTCTCCCTCACCTACGATTCCGCCAACCTCCGACCTTTATTCCGTCGCGGATTTCTCACCGACAGAACGGAATTATTTGGAAATGATACGTCCGCGCGACGAGAAAGCAGTAAAATTGGAAAGTCCGCGGCTGCAACGATATCAAATTATTTCGCGCGACATCTGGAAGCGTGCGTGCGTGCGTGCGTGTGTGTGTGTAATTAAAGTTCGTTCGCGCGGAAGCGGCGGAGCATGCGACGGAAACTGGACACGGAAACCGAGTCTATTCGATTCCTTTTTCTTTCGCGTCCGACCGAGATTTAATAAACCTGGACGCGCGTCAATTCGCAGTCCAATTAGGATCGTTCCGTTTGCCCTACGCGGCTCGCTAATCGAGCGAACGAAGCGAACGAAGCGACCGAATCGACTCTTCCTCTGACAAACCGTTCCATCTCCAACGCGATAAACATTTCCAGATAAAAGAGGGACACACCGTTACACGGTCTGCGATAGGTTGCACGCTC
Organism: Habropoda laboriosa; assembly: GCF_001263275.1. NCBI lineage: Eukaryota > Metazoa > Arthropoda > Insecta > Hymenoptera > Apidae > Habropoda > Habropoda laboriosa. Next base: position 363,065 of record NW_017101002.1, read on the forward strand.
GCAATTAGTGGCAGCCGGTAATTGTTCGCGTGTAATTGAATTTGGTAGAGGAAAAGAATTGAAAGCCGCGTAACGTTTGAAAAAATTTGAACCGGGAGATAACAAGGCAGGGAGGAGCGCCTCTGTTTGTCGGGATAACGAGTACGATCGATAGACGACGGGGTGCACCCTTTTACGATTTACTACCCCTTTCGTTTCGCGAAATATTCGATAAGTACGGCCCGTTACAGACCTGTGCGATTCGCAAGAGCGCATCTCTTCAAAGGAAGCCGGACGAGCGAGGGTAAAGAGGAAAGGAGAAAAGAACAGAGGGTTGCGTTTGTGTAATACGTTTCGCAAACTGTTCGGCAAGGTTTGCGTAAGAAATCGAACCGGAGCCCGGTGGGAAAAACCAGGGTAATGAAAGTGGTGCACAAGTGGGGAAATTGAAGAAGTTCGAGGGCTAGATAATGATTACCGGATTCAAGTATCCGAGTCTAGAAGGGAATGCAAAGGCTAAAAGCCAGGCAACGCGTCGTTCAATGAGAACGAGAGAGAGAGAGAGAGAGAGGAGGGTGGAGAGCGAAGAAACTCGTACATTCCGTTAATTGCTCTCGTTCCACGTTCGAATCAACTTGTTTCTTTCCACAGCAACGAAAAGATCGCGCAACTTTTGCACTCTGTCCTGTTTTCCCTTTACCGGCATTTTTCGTTGCGTTTGCGTATGGGTTTTTTCGAAAATGATAAATGGAAACGTCGGACGTTACCAGATCGTCCCCCGTTCGATATTTCGACGCGCGTAAAGTCTCCCAAGTTTTACATCGGGCCGAGTAATTACCAAACGCCAAATCACTCCCAACTTGAGAGACTATCTCGTTCCACGATCCCCACCCAGCCAGTTCTTCAAAGTTTCTCGTAACGCGCGTGGCCGGACACGGCGAGTATCTCCGCGGCGAGATCGCGCGTTACCTATCTCTCTTCACCGACGTCCCCGCCTGACGTTCCTTCAATTTTCCCTAATTCGAGAATTTCCAGAGTTCCCCGATATTTCCATCTTACCTCGAATTTCGTACCACGGCGAGTTCGCGTGATTCGTCGGAATAGAAGTGAAATCTCGCAAATAAGCAAAGTGGTGAAAACAGTGTTTTTGTGGTAGAACGAAGGTGGATTGTGGAGGTGACTTTTTGGTAAGATTTCACGCGACGGAGAAGCGCAACGATGGTTCTCGGTGTCAGCGATATTCTGGACAAGAGGCACGTCCCCTGTAGGTCTCTGGCAAGAGGATCAGGGCTAGTTGTTTCTTGGTTCGCAGGCGAGGCACGTCTTGCAGTGTATCCACGGGTTAACGAAGCGGCGTGCACTTTCGCCGGGTCAGAGGACTGCTGGTACCGCTAATTCTATGTATACACGGGATCCGAAAGTCGGGTAGAAAGTGGCGGGCAAAGGTGCGGGTTATGGGGGAACCATTGTAAGCTCGGTTTGCATCTAACTTGATCAGCCGAGCCGCGCAATCAGCAAATACAGCATCTCTCCCTCGGCAATCTCCTTTAGCTCGCACCGGTCTCTCCTTCATTTCACTCCGGCAACTTCCACTTCACCCACACACCGGCCAGGGTCACTGCGTCGATTTTCATCATTCCGGTTTACCCTCGTCAAAGCGTCGCTTACGGAGCTTAGAAAAGGATCTTGCAAAGCGGATTCGCGATTGCTGTGCTCGCGCTTCTAACTGCCGTCGAACTCGGTCGGTAAACTTTGCGTGCTTCGACGGAGAGGTACAGTGCTCCCTCGTTTCGATTTCTTTCTGCACCACTGCACCTCCAACCAATTTACACACTTAGCAGACACTTGCAATTTTCTTTGTAAGGGCTGTCTGGTCTAAATGATACTTGTCAGGATTTATTTAAACCTCGTTCCTTTCTGGTCCGTCTTTACCAACTACTCTAATTGACGCCCATCCCTTGCCTCTGGGAAACCCTGGCACAGGTTGGGGGTCCTTACCTGACCCAGCCCATTGCGCGTGGGGGTGTCAAGGCGTTGGGACCTCTCGGTCCGCTCGACCATACTCTTACATCTTTACCACGGCGAAGAAGAAGGGTGAGGAAGGATTCATCGTCGAACTGAAATGCCCATTCGAGAGGAAGTCGCGACACATCACTGTCAGACAGTCCACTGTGCACTTACTCTTGAGAGGAACTCGCGACAGTTTGACTGTCGAAAGGACACCAAGCGCTGTTTGATTCGATGTACGTACGACGACCGATTCGTGTTTCCTATGTTTGCCCTGTAAGAAATATCACGAGAGGATTACTCATGCCTAGGACTTTTCCAAGAACAGTTGCGAGAGTACAGCGTGTACTTAGAAATCGGGCAGTGTTTACGAGGCTGTCGAACGAGTGACGAACTACGCTTATACTATGCGACCATAATCTTGTAGAAGATACAGTGCTCCCTCGAACAACGCGGTTCTCGATTACACGCCGATTTCCAATAAATTTGCACAACGGTTTTCCTTATCGCGGCGAATAAGGGAGGTGAGAAAGCGCGAGTGCGAATTCGTTCCTGTGCGTCGAATTCAAGTACACAACGAACGGCTGAATCTGGGAGAAAATCAACCGACCAGTGGTGCCTGAACTCTTGTACGAACGATTACACCTGTGAAAACCTGTGTTGCAAATGAAGAATTATTTGCTATATAATCGGCTTCACGGACATGAATCCATCCCTCGGGCTACGCCCACATATTTTGAAACACCCTGTATACGTACAAATACACGCATTGGATGAATATAAACGTGTACGTATACCCGGAGAGTTGTTCCCAACTACGCGAACAATCGGCGACCCTTGTTCGAAGGAGCGCTGTATTCCGACAGTGCACACCTACCTGAACGAGTAACCTGTGCAGCAATTCCGAACTCTAACCCGGACGAAACTAATAATGGACGTGAATCGAACGTTTAACGCGACAACCGCGACTATTGTGATACTCGAATGACAGGTTAATAATACGTCCGTTCGTTCTATTATTTCGCCCAACTTTTTCCACTTGTGTCTGCCTCTCTGCATCGAAAATACCGCGAAAAATATCGACACTGATACGGATTTTTCAATTTCCAGGTGACGTTGACGTCTCGTTATGAAATATTCCTACAGCTAAACACCGATCCAAGCATCCCAGCCAGCATTCGATCTCGCGGTTTCAACCGGCTGGAATCCGAGGATCCAGATGAAATTTCATCGTATACATATTTATAATTTATTATAGAATTGCGGCTCGATTTGCTTTGTATTTGATTGTCGGTAACTGGTCGATGAAATAATTTCGCGAATTTCCCTCGTTCCCAAGTTAATTTTTCACGCCTGCCGATAATTTGCTGCCGAGTTTGCAAAAAAAGGAGCTACGACACAGCGACGGGAAAACAAAGTGTGCGACGTGGCGATTTTTCAAGTTGCCACGCGGATTCTACATCTGCGGGCTCTGATTCGGGCGTTAATCTCGTATCACCGGCTACTGAAAATTATTTTCCCCGGGCAGCGGTTATGTACGTTCAACGTTCCGACAAATATTCGCTTAGCTCTCTACCCAGTGCACGCGATCGGCTCAAATTATGTAGAGTGGAAATTGATTCCTGCACCTTCCTCTACGTAGGCGTACCTACATGCACAGGTTCAACTACTTCGACATCTGTGAAATTGTCGTGATTCGTCGGAGAAATCGCGTCGCGGCAGATGTTGGAAGGAAAGAAAATAAGAAAGGAGCAGTTTCTTTGTTCGGCGAAGAGTAACTTAACGGAGCCAAGCTATCCCGTGGCAAACACAGAAATTACCTGTTGTACAGGATAGCTGGACAATCGGTATGGCCATTTATCAAATTGAACGAGAATCCAGAGGTAGACTGGGTGGAGAAACTCGAGAGGAAGGCGACTTGGACTGTAGACGAAAGGCGGAACAACTATTTGTAATTACGTTCCTTTCCACTCCATCTGGCAAGTGGCGGTGGACCCATCCAGTTCTATCCGTGCCACTTTGTCGGTCTACACGTATCCGTCCTTTTTCCCCTTTTCGTTGGCAACTTGTTAGCAAGTTGTATGGACCCAGAAGACCGCATAGCAGAATGTTTGCGCGAACCACGACACGAGCAACAAGAAGCTGGTACATCGATACCGCTAATAAACGCACGCGGGCCTCTCGTTCGAGTGCATTATCGGTCGGATCGGCTAATAAGAGGCTTCTCTATTAATTTCCTAATGGAATTTCATGCTAACCAAGTTCCACCGCGGAGACACGATCCGTAACAGGCACGCGCGTTCATTCGTGCACGCTACCAGAAGCAGTCTGGTGAACGTTCGCACGAACAGCCCCGAATAATGCAGGCTAGAGCGGCCGCTTTACAATGTTCACCGGAATCCACCATTTTCAGGGTCACGATGCAGAATTATAGGCGAAATGTACGTGTACTGTAGGATGGCGGACGTTTTGGCCTTCGATCGTTCGTTTCTCAAGAATTATTATCGAATTATTGCATTATTGCTGCTTCTCAAAATCTTTTCCGCCGTTAGCTTTAACGGAGAAAGTTAACGGGAAAAATCCGAGGGGGTGTGCAAGTTCGGAAGAGGATGGGACAGGAAGAGAGGAGACCTCGAGTGGAAAGCTTGGAATAGATAGCAGAGTAGGGTATTAACTTTGACGTTTCCTCTCCATTTTACTTTCTCGATAAACTATCGCCGTTATTATTTTAAATACACTTTCCGGACCCCCATCGGAAGTCCAAATGAATCCCACAACACGTGTCTATATTAATTCGAACGAGCACAAAAAGGATACTCGTGCACCGTATTGTTTCTCGTGGTTTTCAGAACACAGGCCGACAAATTCGTGGACAGAAGATAGCACGGGGCAGATCGAAGGAGGAGATAAAAATCGGGCCACTGTCCACGCTGCATTGTTTCGACGTTTTTATTATAGCGAAACGAGAGAGTGCGGATGGAAAATGTCACAAAGTGAAATACGAAGCTTCGCGCTGACCGGCTCGTTTTTTTCGGGCACAGTCGCCCGCATTTCCGATTGCTATCGGTATTTATATACATATATAGTGTATCCCCCCCCTCGAAATCTCGACGGATGGGCGATTGTCCATCATCTTGCTGCGACACACGCCATCCTATGACGTCCGCGTATGTGCAAAATCCCACCAAACTTCGACCCCCCCTACCCGCGTCGTATATTTTCCATCGTGTTTGCCGATGAGTAAAGGGATCGATAATTCCCCCTTTCCGCTCGCTAATAATTAAGTACGCGCAAACACAATCGCCGGGATTTTTCGGCAGGTTTATCTGGCGCGTCGGTTAGTTTTTGCCGGGAGAACCGCGGAAAGATTTATGAGGAAACGCGATTATACCGAGGTTTCAAACGAAAGGAAAGACGAACGATCTTACTCGATGCGTATTTAAGCGAAACTAATTTCTCCACCGGCTGTGAGAAAGGAATTTCGCCATGGTTCGCGCACAATCGAAAAGTTATCGAGTACTCTCGGAGACGTTGCATCGAGACACGCCTTTCCTTACGCTGTATGTATTTCTCTTCCGGATTCGACGCGGCCCCTATCCCCGAGGAAAGTTCGTCTACTGTCTCTTCGAGCAACATCTCTCGCCCAGGTACCGTGTTCGCACAAACTCCAAAGAATTCCTCCTGCCTTCTGACGTTTACTCCCCGATAAGCTACGAAACTTTCGATTCGAGTTATTCGCCCAAGTTACCGTTCCGGCTCACGCCACCCTTCCCGCGCGACGTGTAATTACTCCTTCGTGGACTCCAGATTACAAAGTCGTGGAAGTAAACGTTTCAACGAAACGGTGATCGATAACGCGAGGAATATCCACGTGTACGCGATATATAGCTGTGTATCAAAGGAGTTTAGAAGGGCGCAGCGTGCCGTGATAATGGGAATTGGATGGGCTCGGAGTAAGCAAGATTATCAGATGTAAGACGATTAGGCTGTCGTGATTTTAGGATTGGTAGCAATTAGCCAGGCAACGATAGAGAGATCTACTTCCGATAAGTCGGGAATCATCGTGATAAATTAGTAGAACGCGAGAGAAACTCTCCAACTATTTTCTCTCCGCTCTAACGTTCCAACGGGGATAGGCTTTGTCACCCTCGATGGTAACTTATTACAACGTGTCCCGGAAACCCATTATTTATCGACTACACGATACATTACACTCTGGCGAATCCTCGGAAGCTGTTCTATCGCTCTCGACCACCTTGAATTCCCGAGATCGATAACAGAAATCAAGCGTATTCGGAGAGTATATTCGGGGGGCGAAGGAATTGGGTGGCGTTGCGGCGAGTAAACTGCAAACACGACACCCCGAACGTTGCCTGTATAAATCAAGGGCGAGGCGAAGCGGCGGGAAACGAAAGAGATGGATACGAAACTTTCCAGGCAACTTCCAAAGTACCGATAGAGGCGAAACATTGCCAACAAGACCATGTTGTAGCTTTGACCGTCTTATTAAGCGAGATGGCAGTTTAAGCCGGCGAGCTCGCGAGGCACGCAGCCTCTAGCCGTGAAAAACGCGCGAGAGATTCGTGTTAAAGCAAGTTACGCAAATCCACCGAGGAAAAATTTCACCGGCAAACTTTCCGTTCGTGGCCTTTACCGGCGCGGCGCCGCATGCTCCGTTCTAATGCGAGAGAAAACCCGACAAATTCTCCAAAGACAAATTTTACCGCACCCGTTTACCACCTACTTTAATTGCCGTTAGAGTAACTTTCACGCTTCTATTTAAAGCGAGAACTAAAAGCTGCGTTAAATATACTCCTGCAATTAAGTCACCCGACACTTGTTCAAATTTCATTTCGAGACTTGACTCGTAGGTTCTCTACGGAGAAACGCACGGAGGTGTCGATAGCGACACGAAACTGTTGTTGATACCGGAAGGGCGAAATTCTAGTAGTTGAGTAACGTGTCCCTTGGGAGGACTGTTTTCGAATCATGTATTTTGGAGTTGTGCTGGTTGGAAGTGGAAAAATGCGGATATTAGGAAAACTAGTGGAAGGAGAACGCGAGGGTGAAGGTTGAGCAACCTTGCAAAGGTTGAAATAATTTTGGGAAAACCCAGGATGCGTCTTGGGGTTTGTTAGGGGCTAGGAAGAAGGCTGGAAAGGACTGTTTAATTGGTTTATGGCTGTATACTGGCCGGTTTTGGACAACGATCGAGAAACACGTCGACGTGATTCCCCCGTTGAGAGACGAAGGAGAGAAAATCAATAACGTAAAAGTGGCTCGATAGAGGTAGGTCTCGCGCTCGTCTAAAGTCATAAATCCCCCGAAGTTGCTCTTAAAACGTTTCTCCGTTTCCTCGTAAGACAAGATTCCACCGAAATACGGCGGATCGACGGGAAAGAATAGCTCTCGTCCAGACGAGGAACGTTTTTAAACGAAGTATGTACAAATGATTCTCTCCCCGGGCGGAAGTTACGCTCGCCTCCCTCTTCCTTTATTTCCCGAGCCGGTAAATCTCGCTGGAAAGGAAGAAACCACGCGAAATAAACATCGGCGGGAGCGTCCGGGGCAAATGGAGAGAGGGCGGAGGGAGGAGCTGTCGATAGTTTGATCATTGTATCGGGGAATTTCGAGTTGATTAACTTCGATCGTAGGAAGACTGTAGGTGGTGGAAGTCTGTGAGAATGGCCATTGGTTGGGAGGTTCGGAAAGCCGTCGAAGTGAACGAAAATGGCGAGAGAAGAGAGGCACAGGTGGGAGAGGTGGCGACCGATTGCTGCTTCCACGGCTCTAGAAGTACACCGTAGCTTTTCATGTTTTAAAGTAAACGTTGGACACCTCCGTGGAAACTATAAAAGAACTCGCGACAATGGCCCCGAGAAACAAAGAAGCCCAGACGGACCAGTTTAGAAGCGATTCTATCCGCGTATTTCCTCGGGCCTTTTATCGCCAAAAGTACGTCTCAAGATTTCAATTATGCCTCCCCTGGATTCGCGTACCTTTCTTCCTCGATATTTCTCCCTCGTCGTACCTAGACTTCTCGTCAAAAATCCAAGGGATAATTTGGCGGATTCGTTTCGAGGGAGAGATTCCACATTGGAAATCGAGTTGGCAAAGGAGGAACGTATTTACAGGTTTCTCCCGTGGTCGTAATGGCCGACGACATAATGGTATTTAATCGGATAACGGGATCAATTGTAAAGAGACTAATGAGAGACTTAGCAACATTTACCGCGAATTAATTCGTAGCCGGCGGAACCGAGAGCTGGTAGCAATTATAACGATCGAACCGTTTCGCATTAACGCTCCAATGCAGCTGGGATAACGCCGCTGCGAAGACTCAATCAGCGGTCGGTTAATAAATTTCTTACCACCGGCAGACTTCTCTCAATTTTCCGGCAAATTCTCGATTTCTCGAAACTGGCGATCAAATTCGTCGAAGGAACGCTTCTTTCTCGGTGCACTTAACCGAGGCGACCACTTTCAAATCTGATCACCAACCGTTACGACGTTCAAACTGTTTCGCGATCGACGTGAAAATCTACCTAACGTCCAAAAGCCACGATTATCCGACCGTTTCGCATCGTTCAGAGACGTTATCGCGCTCCAAGTCCGCGTAAAAGTGAATTCGGCGAGGCAATCGCAGTGTTTAAATTCGAGACGCGTGGCATACGGGAAGTTAAACGCGGCTATCAGCCGGCATCGTCCGAAAGTTAACGAAATTCGCGACGTCGCGACGGTCGAAAACTGTGAGCACCACGAGCAGAGAGAAAGATGGACGTGGTGGCCGGGAGAAAAATCTACCGCGATAAAAGTCAATGTGTCGGAAAGTATCTGAGCAACGCCGGGGAAAAACAAGGGGAAGGAGCAGCGGTGAAACGACCGACCGACGACGCTTTATTTTCCCGCTTAAAGCTGCGAATCCCTTACAAATGTCGCGCCATTATACGAATGTTAACATAGCCAGGGTTCTTTCCTTCGCACCGACCGCTTTATTCGGCCGAATCTTGCGGAACCTTCCACTTAAGAATGTTTTATCAACCGCTCTCTCTCTCTCTCCGTCCAGCCGCCGAGTCAATGAAAATAGTACCTCGATGGAACTTGCAAATTCCCCGTAAATTTCTCACTTTTTCGCTCCGAGACCGGCGAAATTAGATCTCCCCGCGTGGAGAATGTTCGCGATAGAGGCAAAAAAGAAGATGTGAACCGGGTCGAATCCTCCTTTCGAGCGTAGTCATGCTTACAATGGAAATCCCCGTCGTCGTCCTCGTGTAGCAAGCTGTGAAACGTTGGAGGTCAAAGGGTGGATATTTGGAATAAAAATAAAACTCACTTTGTACGTCACGGGTGTAAAAAAGCATTGTGGTCGCGAGGACTTGCCTCCCTCGGTCGGTTGACTAAAAGGTGGCCAAAGGGGGAAGGTTCGATCTGGATGTCGCGACATTATTTCTCCGAGGGGCGTCCCCAAGCGTCGAAGAAGAATGTGGCGTTTTAGCGAAAAAGGACGAGCGTAGTTGGTGACCGAGCGTTAGGGTAGTTTATTTGCTCGCTTAAGGCGCGCCTAGCCCCTTAACGGGACGCCGTTAAACCGATGTTAACATGACTAGCCTCGACTAGGGAGATTTGATCGCGGTGGATAGCGAAGGTTGCGGCACAGACGATAGCAGCGGTCGCGGCGCGGCGGTCTGGGGATGCTCGAACAGCAGGCAGCTTCATCGATCTCGTTAAAGCTTTTCCCTTTGCTTCGCCCGTTTCTTTTTCCTCGTGTTCGCCGGATCACTCCTCCCCCCTCTTCTCCCTCCTCTGCCTGACCGAACTTCCTCTTTCTCGACTGGGGATCTTGACGTCTACCACGACCTTTTTCAGACCGACCGACAGCAGATACACCGGAGCCGAGCTGAGTCTCAGCCAGCGGCGATTCCACAGATTACACCCACGGGGAAAATCTCTGTAGATTCTCGGTTCCCTTTGACCGGCCGCTGCAGCTGTTGTCGCGGGTCCTGCGGGTACACGCAGCAGTGTTTGCAAACGTGTGGGTGCCTAGACGAAAGTATAATTCATACCTGAGTATCGTAGTAACGTCACCAACACCGGAACTCGGGACAGAGGGAATTGCCACGAGAGTTGGACCGCGATAATTGTCCGGACAAGTAGCGGAAGAAAGGTTTCTGAAGTCGGTGGACGGCGAATTGTGGGATGAAAGTGGACAGTGTCGTGCGTGGAACTACGGTGTCGGCGTTGGAACTGGACGGTGAAGGACAACGGACGCAAAATCGATTTTATCGAATACACGGCCGGGGCGCGAAGTTGTCGAGTTCTCGCGGAAGATGAGTTTTCATCCAGGCTGCTCGTGCGAAGTCGAGCAATGAACGTCGTTACACGTCAATGGCGCATAATCGACGAACTGCCGTCATTATGAATCGCGCCGGAGGCAGCCGATGACGTCGGAAGATTAATAGACTGCCGGATAGTTAAAACTTGATCGTCTGTGTTGAATATTCATGTCACGGCCATTCTCCCCTTTTTTCTCTCTCTCTCTCTCTCTCTCTGCCGAGCTTTCGCGTGCTCGCATTTTATTTCGCGACTGGCCGCATGGCAGCCACCTTGCTCGTTGCACATTTTTCTCCCCCCGTGTCCGCGTAGCGGCAACGACAGGCGCTAGAAAAACGATTACCCCGTTTCCACGGACATCGATTCCGCGGCAGCCACAGTAATTCCCGCCGATCCTGTTATTTATCTTGCACCAACTTCCGATGCTACGATCCGAGTGCTTCTAACAGTAAGGAGATTTTTGGGGATTGAGTTTGAAATTGGCGATTGGCGTTCCTTCCTGGTGCCCATTTCTGACCATTCGTTCGTGGCCCACAAAGGACAGTTCTAATTGTTCAAGATTGTTACCTCCTACAAACACCGGGAGCCTCGGTATCGGAGCCTCAGCTTTGCCAAGTCCCGGGTTCGGGTCCCTCAAAATTTTTCCCTAGGTCCCTACGATAGGCACACCAACACGCCGCGAGAGAGACACCACATGTGGACTCTCGCACCACGTCAAACACACCACTCACCGTTAACAAGCAACTCAGTTTCAAAATACATTAAAATACCATCACTCAAACCTCACCATCGAACCAGCGAAAATAACTCTCCAACATATCGCTTATTCCGAGTACAAGACGCAACAGAAATAATCTCCGCAAATGTAGAGTCGGTGACGCTGAATCGCAAGGTAGAGTCGGTGAGAAAAAGCTGAAGGTGTCGAGTGTACTTTCACAGGCTAACCGTCCTTTCCTTTTCCAGCGCGGTGAATGCCCGCGGGAAGTTTCCGGGCGGAACGTTCGAAGACGCTATATGCAAGGGTCCCGGGGAACTCTGGCATCCTCCGCGTGTTTGCCGTCAGTCAGGCTAGGTGGTACATTAGTCGGTCATCATCGTAAAACATAATATCGACTCACGGACGTTCATGGGCGAATAGCTCGACTATACACTCGGTGCAAGTAGCTCCGTCAGAGTAGCTCGGTATTCGACGAAATGCCTCGTAACGACGGCGATCGTTGAAATTTTTAACGTTCTCCGGTCCGTCGTAAAGCAGCAGCTCGTTCCTCGAGCTCGGATTTAATCCGGAATATTTCAACCAGGATTCGAACGTCGCTTCTGCAACTTTTGAACCGGTCGAAAATGCTACTCGAACGTGGTAACAGCGTCACCGAGTAACGAGCCACTCTGCCAATGGAGATCAGGTTCCTCCGTCGATCGAGCGTTTTCTCGGTTAGGTGGAATTCCGCTGGGCGAAACAAGTGACTTGTTTTTCCATTCGGACGGTTTCGGTCAAACGAGAAATCTCCGTTCAACCTTCTCCTCTGTGTCTCGGTGGCTTCGCTCTGGTTCTGGCGAGAGGCGAGAACGAGGCGCTTTGAAAAAGCTGCTCCTTTGAAACCTGTTAATCGTGCCTGGAGCGAGAAAGAAGCGGCTGTGGAACCTTTCCAGAACGGACAACGTATACCTGTCCGGTAACTGCTCGGAGCCTCGAAAACGGATTAACGCGTTACGCACGGAATAGGCAGCCTCGACGTGTTCCGCTTCCACCGTGTTCTTTGCGTCGCGATCAATTTACCAGAAGGCAGGATCGTCTTTCTCTCCGAACCGTCGCTGCGGAATTACAAATTTCGTATATTCGGAGATGTCTGAATCCCGTGGGAGGATGATATCAAAGGGGAGAAAACAGTGGAGATGAAAAACACTCGTTCGGTAAAAAAGTGCCGTTTCCTTCTCGCACAAAGGGCACTCTAGTTTTTTTCTCAAACGGCGACAATTCCGGCGACGTCTCGGATAATTCAGCAGCACACCGAGCCACCTTCGTTCCAAGTCTGTCAATCAACCGTCTTCCCCGGATTTCCACGACAATGGGAAAGAATGTCAGCTTGTCGGGAGTTTAATGCGTCTAGCTAACGAACAATCGAGAAATCCAGCTTTTACATGGATCGTCGGACGAGTTCCGGAGCGCTTTACGAGAAGCAAAGAGGACGCGGAACGTTGGTGGAAAAGTTTCGTTTCGTTGGTTGTTCGCGATTGCTCGGAAATAATTTTCAACGGTAGATTCGTAGAGTTTCACGGAAGGTGGGCCCGCGGCGAGGAGGAAAACGAGTTTATTTAGAAGCAGGAACAATCCATAAGTTTGCGCAGTGGCCGATTTTCGCGGAACGTCGCGTCGCGCGCCTCCGCGACTTCTGCGCTTGTTCTGGCTCGTTTCATCCGTTCGTCTTTCATTTCCTCCCACCGTCTTTTCTGCCCTAACTACACAGCCAGAAGTTTCGTTTGCGGAAACGTCGGCTCGACGTTCCTAAAATTAACTTTGTTCAAAGGGTTGCAACAGCGACAGTCCGTGAAAACGCGGCTGACGACTCGTGATCCCGATTCTTCCCGCTCCAAATTGCTCGTCAGTTTGGAA
>NW_017101002.1:376099-389935 GCF_001263275.1 Habropoda laboriosa
CGCCGCGTACGGTGCGAAACATCGCTTGATTGACGGGCACCGGTCGGTCGGTGAAACATTAAAAGTCGTTCTTTTGTGACAAGCAACGGGGACTATTTCGAATTTTCGAACTTTTGAAATTTCAAATTTGTGAATTTCCGAATTTTACGGCGAAAAATTACAGAAATGTGTTTAATGTCGTTTTTATTTAATCTTTAGTTCGACCGGGTGTCGTTCTAGGTGTATTGTTTTAGACTATCTGTCTAAAATCCCTCTGAAAAGGGGCCTGGAGTCGAGCGTCGCTTCATGGGCTTTTCCCTACCTGTGGCGGTTGCTTCGCGTTTTTGGTTTATAATTATAAAGGTGTTTCGAATTTTCAAATATTCTAATTTTCGAATGCTCCGATTAAAAAATTCAAAGGCAAATGTCTATTTGGATGAGTGATTTAACAAAGCTACACTGGCAGATCGTGCGACAAGGCACACTCACCTGTTGCAACATCCGCATTAAAAATGAAAGCCCGATCCGTCGGTGGTGCGACCTTTTTAGCAACAAGCAAACATTGTTTCGTATCGGTGGCTTTTCCTCCCTGGTCCAGCGGCTGAACACCAAAGAATGGACGAACGAACGAACGGAACAGCGTGGTCTTTTTTGCCGGAATTGATTTACGAGCGAACTTCCTGCGAGCGGTGTTCGCGCAACCTTTAGCCCTCGAGTCGGTCTGCACGGAATGGGTTTCGAAATCGTATTAGGATTCCGCTACCAGTTCCCCGACGATATTCCTCGAGCACCTATGAACTCTGCCTGGACTCTCCTACGACCAACGAGGATTCTAATTTTTCTCCCTAGCCACGGTCGTCTCTCTGTTGCTTGCATTCAAAGGAATCCGTTGCGCGATAGGATATCCGGCCGAGATACCGCTTTCCTCCTGTCAGACTGTCCCTCCGGCACCTCCAACATTTTCCGCCAGGAACAAGCTGATTCTTGCTCCCTGGAAACCGGGTTCCCTTCCTTAGATAACCAACGATTAAGCTTGCGTTTTCATCTCGTTCTTCGCAAACCACCCCGATTCGTCCAAAGAGAATTCCAAACAACTCACGTGGAATCTAACCGGTCGCTAACCACGGCTCGATTAACGTTCGCAACACCGCGAGGAGAAGAGAGGATGAAATACCGGTGTAAAAATTCAACCCGCTAAGAATGGTCCGGGAGCTACGAATCGAGGGCGAGTCGTTGAATATTTTATCCAGCGAACAAACAACGACTTGTCCGAGAGGTTGATTTTCGGCGTAACAAAAGCACAACCTTTCGCCTAGCGTTTGCCGGTTACCTATCTCTTTTCCCCGTTTTCGTCTCGACACGGCCAGCCCTGTAATTTTAATAACGAGGAAACTTCTCTCAACGAGATACGCCGTCTTCTCTTACCGTTCGCCACTAAACTTTGTCATAGGTTTTCCCCGTATTGTCCCCGACAGTAGTAGAGACCGTGGAGTGTCGGACGTTAGAATCCGATGGTTTATTTCCATCGCAGCGGCGTTATCGCCGGGGCCAGACTGTCGTACGATCGTCTTTACCTCGAGAACGTGTTACGGTTTTCCTCTTAATCGTATCACATTCGAGTAATTCTCCTCGTTTCGCCGCGTCCGAAAGAAGAGACGGGAAATCGTTACTACCGCCGCGCACTCCTATAACTACGAAACTTTATTAATACGAGTTTTCAGTCCGGAACCGGCGGAATTTATTTCAGGAATGAACGAAGCGCGCGTAATTTAATGGACAGGCGCGAGAAATAATGAAACAGTATCCAGTTATCTATTTCCGTTTGAAGAAGGAAAAGGGACGATGTTACATTCACGCGCGAACTTGTCGCTCGAACAGAGACGCAAAGGGGAAATGAAAATATCGCGTTTAATTGTACGCGTTCCACAAGGACGAGAGGAGAAGTTTTTGAAAAACGCGTGTTTCGTAGAGTCGATCGACGGTTTGGTTGAGTCAGTTGGTCGCTCGTCCACGTTCCAGCAACATACTTGTTGTCTCGATAATGAAGTTTTTTGAAAGCCCGAGAAGCCGGTCTTTGCGAACGAGACGAACATTTCCCCAGAGGCTGAATTCAATTTCACCGACTGACAATGAGTCGCCGGAATTTCGTAGTCGCGTTTCTAAGCTGTGTGAACTCGCACACGAACGGAACTTGGCCAATAAAGTTGCGCTGCGGACTGTCCGTCTTGGACACTGGCCGAAAAGGAAGAGGCAGGTAAGTAAGTACGAAGATCGATAGATGACCGGACTGTTCTCCTTTGAGACGGCTCTCTGCGGTACGAAAGGGGGGATATCGAAAACCGATGCAGGGGAATTAAGAAATATCGCAATGACGGAGGCAAAGTCGACGGTAGGAAGATTTATGTTGCCAGGGAAATCGAGGGAAATTGATGGTGCATGAGAAATCGCTGATAAGGCAGCTGATGGCGGGTGAAAAATTCACGGCGCATTCCGTATGTAATCGTCGACGTTAGAAGCATAATCGCGCGTAAACGAATTTTCCCGATGGGCGAATAGTCGGAGGAAATATCGGAGTTTCGAGATTTGTTCGTTGGACGACTTTTTCCCGGGAATGGTACGCGACGAATGTTACGTGGAAGAAAGCTATCGCAGGATGTGAATCGAACGCAAAGGCGGACGAAACACAATTGGTAACAGAGGAGGACACGGTATTCCCTCCTGCCCTATTTTCTTTCTTCTCCGTTTCATTCTTTGAGAATTCCTCTGCAACGGTAGACAAAGAGCCGGCTACTTCGCAGCGGCATCAAAGACCTCTCAAAGCGGACCTTAGAATTTAAGTTGACTCAGGAATAAAAACAGCAGAACCTAGATCCGAGCGAGCACGCTCTCTGCAATTTCTCTTTCTATCATCGTTTCACTTTTCCCCAAGCGAAATCTCCAGATGGATAGAGAGGGTAATAACGCGAAGAAAGAGGAGAACCGTTAGGAAATGAAGAACGACGGGACGACGATTGTAGTTTGACGAAACACAAATGAGAAACGATACGGCGGGCGAAAGAAGGGGAAAGTAAGGGAAAAGAGAAACGAGCAACTGTCGGAAAAGTTGACGGAGCAGAGGCGCGATTCCCTTGTTCCGCCGTATATTCCGATCCGTTTCAGCGTGTCAGCTGCTCAGCCACTGGTAGCTCTGTCAAAAAAGCTCGTTTCACGGTACGGTTGTTCTGTTCACGCAAATCGCAAAGTTACATCCGCTCCTCGGGACTGTCACGGCGAGAACAACGGAAACGGAAGGGACGCGAAACGGAAAGTGTAAGTACGAGATACGAGACGACTCCAGCCGTCTTGTACGAGGAAAAGGGGCGAAAAATTCGAGTGGCTCGAGATGGATTAAGAACACGTATGTATTACGAACGATTCGTCTGGATTACAGGAAACAAATACCCCGGGTGAAAATGACAAACTGCCGCGTTAGTTTCGCGAATTTCTTGCGCCGGTGCATCTCGACCTCTGCAGCCATCGCGAAAGCTGCACCCAACGATCAGCGATGGCTTCGAACCAGTCTCGATCCCGTCCTTTTCCCAATTAATCCCAACATCCTCCGTCTTCAGCCTCTCCGTGTTCCTTCGCGAATCCGCAATTTCTATTAACGAACAACAAACATTTAACGTCCGCGAACTAAGGTGCAACTCTGCGGAATTGGCAATTAGCGCGACGCAGGCTGTTTGCTCGCGAGACGCTGCCACGGCTCGAATAAGCTCCTGTTACACGGTCGAGGAAAAACGATAAGTCGACAATCGGATCAAGTCTGTCGCTAATTGTGGCACGCGGACGAATTGCACGATTTGCAGATGAGCCCGGTTTGTGTCGGTGGTGCGCGTTGGACCGAACAGAGGCGTTCATGCAACGCGTGCACACGCGTCGACCGAACGAAACTTAGTCGCGACGAGTCAGTGCATCCCCTGCTGATTGTACCGCTTCTCCCTGGCAATTGCACCCGGGCTAAATGCATTACACGTCCATAAAACGCCCCGGTCTGCAGTTTAACCGTCGGCCGGCCATTTTTTCGCAGGCTGCGCGTTGACAAAAGCGCGTTGCTCGGCCGCCTGTAAATTCCGGCGAATACATCGGCCACGATAACGCCCCTAGCCAACTACTCCTCGCGTTAATGATTCCAGAGATTAATCTTTGAGTTAATCCCGCAACTTGGTGCCGAAAGCGGACAGTATTTTCAGTCAGATTTTTCATGGTTCAAGAATTATTTATTAAATACTGGAATAATGTATAAAGAATTGGATCGCATCGCGCGAATACCCGAGGAACACGAGTAAATATTTGTCCAATACGAATTTAAAGGTTTGTCGTAAATATCGATCTAAATTATAGAATTGAAGAGAAAGACTTACGGGACGACCTGGATAGATTTGGAAACACCGGATAGGTTAAAATTCCACTTTTATACCGATCATTTCTCCCGAATGCATACACGTATTCATCGTAGCCGGAAGATTAAACACGAGACAAAAGATGGAACGTACCGTGGAAGTTGGAGTACTTGGAATATACTTGAGTTCCGATCGGCGTTATCGACGAATGTATCGGAATCGTCGTAAACCTGCCGTTTCATACGTTTCCTATATGGAGACACCTACGAGGTCGTAAAATATTAAGTAGACATCATAACCCGCGGGATATTCGGGCCGCGCGTGTGGGGTAGGTCGCTCGCGGCAAAATATTCGCGGATCGGTAAAAGTCAACGACGCGGAAGGAGAGGCTCGATTCATTGCTCGAATTCGCGGCATGAATATGTTTCGTTGGCGACGGATCAACTCTCTCCGGGATACCATCGAGCTACTCCTATTTCCTACGATCCCGCCCGTTTCTATGCAGAGTCGCGGGGGAAAATACCGTTCGGTTCGATAGGAGCTAATTCAGACGGCGCGCGGCGTCGCGGAGAAGCGAAGGAATCGGTACGGAGGAGAAAATTACTATCGCTGTGGCGCGCCGGAGGAAGAAGTCTCGGAGTCTATCCGTCGGATATCTGGAAAAAATAGGATCCGAGGAAGCTCGATAAAGTCACAAGTCGCACGCGCGGTGCTTCCGAGAGTTGCGAGCTTTTTGGTCCGAGGGGCGACGTAAAGTAGCAGTGGCAGACGCTTATTGACTGTTCGACGACGGTAATTCTCGACAGGGAGCGCGCTTCCGAGCAACATAGGCTGCTGCTCTTATCCAGAATTTCCTCCGCTCTCTGTTGCCACGCCACGGCGCGCCGCGCCGGAGAAAAGCGGACGGAGGGAAGAGAAAGAAGAAAAGAAAATGCCAATAACTTTCGATTCGCGTCGGGTGTGCGAGAGCATTGAGCGGGCACCGCTCGTAAAACGTCGACCGGTTGCTCTTGTAACTGCGGCTCCAGCAATAAAGTGGCGGCAACGTGAACGTTACGCGTTATTACGCTCTATTCGCGCTCGCCTCTCGCCCTCTCCGGCCATCTCGCTTTATTTCGACGTCGTCACGGATACCTCTCGGACCTTCCACCGAGATTTCTCGCGGAAAACAACTAAAAAAAATTCTACTCGGATACGTGTATTCCTCTCTCGTAAAACCTCCAGTTCAACTTCGGATTACGTCCCCTGCGGTAACGTCCATTACAAACCAAAAATTTATGGAACGATGGCTGTTTAACGAAACGTCTGCTATTTCTCAACATTTCGCGTTTTAGTACGTCGTTGACCGTAACGTCGAGGAGTTAATTGATAGTTTAGGCGGTTCTATAGTAATCTTAATCTTCGGAGCGAGGACCGAGCGAACACGTGGACAACAATGGACGATCTTAACGGGCTTGGAATTACCCTCGACCGACACATGGACGCCCGATACGCCTGTACTTGACACCTAGGCAACCTCACAGGCCGTGAACGACGTTGTCAACAGACGCCCCTGACGTTTCTTCACTTTTCAGCTTTGGTCGGTACAGACTTCACGCCTATTCAAACTTTTATAGGCATTAGGACACGCGCTGTGTACGGACAGAAATGATTGGGATAAAAATATTTCTGCTCCTTAGATTACGAGATTGCAAATTGTGGAATTGGTATAATAATATAATATGTTGTGAGCGATGGCGTGAATGTAGTGTGTTTGCCGAATCGCCTCGAGATTTGGAAAACGAGCGTAAAACAGTAGAACCGCGTTGTTATTGATATCAGGGAGTGTGCGCGAGAATATTTGCAAGATATAACAAGAGACCGTTGATCAGATTATCATTATTCCTTTTTACGTGTGTTTATAGTTATTATCAAATTATTGTTATAAAATATATCGCTATTGAACTTGTTATCACGTGTTATACAACCACAAAAATTAAATCATTTCTTTTTTAGGATCTTAATAGCTTCGCAATCACTCTTCAACTTTGCTTCATTGGAAAATACTAAAATTTTTTAAAGGATTATAGGGTGAATTTGGGACAGTTATTATTTCTGGCGTGAAGAAATCTAGAATTAATGTACTTAAAATTTCAGATTGATACAGAAACAGTGGCCGATATTTACGGAAAAATGGGTGAAAAAGGAAATTTTCAACTTTGCGTTTAACCTGGCGCTTTCAATTTAATTGATTTCATCGATTCCCCAACAATCGTTGTATATTCCATAAGAAAGCGAAAAATGTTTGAACGAAAATCCAAGGAAATTCTATAAAAAAAGGTAGAAAATCGATCTAAATTCTAAAATTCGACACGAACTTGCAGAACGACCTGATACAGAAATGTCGTGGTGACGAATAAGTGGGTTTCCTCTAATTTGCTAAATCATGGACATGACGAGAACTACGCGAGAGCCAAGAATGGCAGTGTCACGAAAGAAAATCGAAAGATCATACACGCGACACAGGCTCCTCCGGCATTGTAATCTGTCGACGAAAAAGGAGAAGCAAAGCCTGGGAAAAATATACGAGCGGCCGTGTCTTTGTTCGTTTCCGTACGCCGGGCACGAATCTTGTTTATGTCATGTACGCTTTCCCTTCCGATATCGGCGATATTTGTCAGAGCACTGTCCAGAATGGCGAAGCAATGCACGTAGGAATACGTGCATCGTGTTTCACCCAACGATCACTTGACGCAGCCGTTAGCTTCTCTATTTTCGCTCCGACTGGCTCCCCTGTACCTTCCACCTCCTACCCTTCTAAACGCGCTACATATTCCTCCAAATCGGTTCCATTCGATCGAGAACCTCGTATTAATCGGCAAATGGTACGAATTAAATGCTGCGACAGATACGGGAAATCGTCGTCTTATTCGCTGGAAAGAAGACACAATTGTAGGCGTTTGAGACGGTTTAGGTCCGACCACGGTTCAATCCCGCTTTGCTCTCGAGATATAAATTAGTTTATACATCTATGTTTGGCTAAAAATGCGAATGAAGAAGATAGTTTCTGAGACGAGACCGGACCGCTAGTGTGTATCGGGCCTTATGGCATAGCCTGCGCCTCTTTGCGAGTGACAGAGATCAGACCCAAGTGTCCTTTTGTGTAAAACACAGTTCGTTCTTAACATCGGGAAGACCTACGTGTAGAATAGTGTAAGAACCGAGGTAAAATTTTGAGGAGTTGTGTTGCTATGCGCTTTAGGACATTCGAGAGCGAATGTAGTATCGGGGCCTCCATAGCCAGAAGGGAAACCGACGAAGAAAAATTTATGCGCAAGAGAGAGACTTTGCGCATTACGCCAACAACTCTCTCCCTATTTTTCCTCGTCGGTTTTCCTTTTGGGTACGGAGGCCCCGATACTACAATAGTTTTGGAATAAACCGCTTAGTGTAACATCCTAAGTAAAGACCACCTCCTACGAAATCGAGCTGGACAAAAAATTCGTAAAATTTGCGAGAGAATCGCGCGGAACGGGACGAAGCAGCTCGTGTAGGCCCACGTGAACAAGCCAGAGGGACAAGAGGGTTTGCAGCAGCGCACGTCAAGGCACCATGCGGTAAATGCAGCCAGCCTGCTGACAGATGCAACTCATGGCATGCATCGTCTAGTGCGACTGACAGTTTTGTACGAGCACTTCCGTTATTGGTCGAGTACCGAAAACCTGGTGCATACGAGAGCCAAACGCGATGCCCGTGCCACGCGAACCGGGTAAAGTATCGCGCGATAAGAAGCGAGCTTTATCGATATGAAAAAATTCCTCAGACCGTACTCTCGATTCGGATGCTTTTTCCCCACGTCCAGCAAACTATGGACGTTTCCCTTTTTCTTTTCTTTCAGATCATCGACGGACGAATTATTCGAAGGATCGAGCGAAGGTAAAAAGCGGCAATCTCGTTTATTCGATGCGCTCTGCGTATGACCCCAGAATAAAAGCGGAAAGAGAAGAAAGGAGGGATCGGAAATATCTAGCCAAGGGAGAGAGAAAATGGAAGGAACCGGTGCACGCTTTATGCCGTGTTTTCGTTACAAAGAATCCGAGCAGAAACGGTTGCTCGTTAGAGATTTTTTTTGCTTCGCTCGACATTCGCTGGAGATGTACCTTAATGAACTAAAAGCGCGTTTGTCTGGATCTCTTCTGGAAAACGAAGATAATCTCGGCGTATGCAATACTGAAACGACCCTTCCCTTTATTCTCGTAACGTAGCAAATAAGTCGGAGAATTGCGTGTAGATAAACGTGGAAAAGCACGGAAACGGGAGCTTCGCGTAAAGATGTTGCAACTCGAAACGTTATCGCACACGACGTAATTTTATCTAATTGCATAGGAAGCCCTGTAAATACTTCCACGTTGAAACACCGGCTACACCGAGGAGTTTACCCCGGATTTTCCTGGCTGTCGATAAATATCTAAATAGATCGGAGGGAGGGACACTCTGTTCGTTCCTGAACGGAGACAGATTCGCGCCACCCTTGCAAGTCGCGACTAGCAAAGTAGCTGGAAACAGAAACCCGCGGAGACGCGGTACGGAGAAGGAGAGGAGGTAGCAGGCGTTTGCAAAGTACATCAGTATCGTTGTAGAAAGTTTCGCGTAGTTGATGCCTCATTGTTAAGACGGCTCGCAGCCGTAGCGGAACTCTGTCGTTAATCATTTATGATCAAGTTAATCCGCGCGCGCGCGCGCCTGGCTATTCGGTGCTCCGCTTTCAGCGAAACTGAAGGGAAATTTAACGACTGCGATTTAAAGCGCCAGTCAACTTGGAGCACGTCTAACGTACCTTTAATCGTCTCCTTTTTCTTAAACTCTCCCTGTGTCGCGCGAAAATTCACCTTTAACCGGCAAGAATTGAACGTTGTCGAGATACGGTATTAAACGCTACGAAATCGGCGGGGTGGAAGAGGAGAAGTAAGTGTGACTTGTGGAAATTCGTGGGTAGGGCGATGAAAGTAAACGGCGAAAATATATTATACATCTGTATTTGCGCTCGGTACAGCGGGAGGTCGGCCGAGTAATGCAACAGGGGTTAGAGCCGGCTATTATGTAAATTTTAATGCAATACCAGCTCGGCTTCACTCCATTCCCCGTAACCGCCTTACATCCGCTATTTTGCGAGCCGGTCCTCCTCAACACTTATAAAATTATGCCAGTCCTCTTCCTTCTTTCTATCCTCCTTCTGTCCGCCCCTGGCTGGTTCGCGTGCTCTTCGCGAGCGCTTCGCCTAGGCATCGAGGGATGAAAACAATTTTCCCGGCGTTGCAGGTCGATCATCGAGCTCGGTTAAACCGCGAGACGTCCTTTCCTACCGAGGTGCACGCCTAACCAATTTAACGCACCGTCCAACACTCGCGTACTCCTATTTTTAATTCATATCCCCCCCTCCGTTAAATATGCAAATCCAACCGCGCCATATTTCCGGAACGAAACGCCGCTTATAAAATATTTAACGCAAATCTAATTACGCTCCGCGCGAAGTAGCAAATTCTATATAATAGTAGTAAGGCCGTAAAACACTTCCCCTCGAGACTTTAGACGGAAAAGTCGCACCCGGAAGGTACAGAAACCGGCTAGATGAAAGGGTCGTTTGAAAAAGCCCGCTGCCCCGTTACCGCTGCTAGTTGTCGGTAAACGAGCGAAAAGGAAGAAGAAGAAAAAAGAGGCATCAGGCAACATTCGAAGAGGAAAGAAAACGTAAGAGACAAGTTTTCCAATTACCTCACGGTTAGATTTGTAATTAAGAAACACGGAAAACTCGGTTCTTTGGGACCGTCCCGAACCCTCCCTCGAGATCCAGTCCCAGCGAACTTTCCCTCGTGTTTTCCCTTTTTCATCGCCCAACAGCGAACATAATCGCTCTTTGCTCCCCTGTATTACCAGGAATTACCGTCCATTTCCCGGAAGCGCGTTCCAACTGCTCCGCTCGTTTGTCTTCCACCGGTTCCGCAATTTACGATATTTTCTGAAAACGTTTGCCCACCGTGAGCCGTCGTTAACCGCACCTCCAAACGACATACCCGCTCCCTTCCCGCGTTTACTTCGAAAGAAGAAATCGCCCGTACGGTCAATTTCCTCGCTGCTCGCCATCTCTGACGAACTCTAACCCCGAACGACGAACCCTGTTGATCGTTATCGTTACGCGACAGCTGACTCGTCTTGGAATAAAACAAAAGCTCCAACTTGCCGTTTCTTTTACGATTTCCATAATACTATCTCCTCCTGGGCAGACGCTCGCGGAACGGTTTCGTTTGCCACGGCTAAATCCTTGAATGTATAGAGAGCACGGGGATAAGAACTCGTCGAGTGGATACCCTCGTTAAAAGTTGCCGCAAAAGGGAACTTCTCTCCCCTTTTCCTTTTACACCGTCCTCCTGTCAACCGCTGTTTCTGCACGCACCTCCGCTCCTATTTCCCGGCCCGGCCTAAAGGATGAATTTCCGCGCGCTATATTCCCCGCGAAATGCCCGCGGCTGCGATGATTTTAACGATCCTGCGAGGGTCTCGCGAGCGAGAACGCCACCGGGACTACGAAATACGATTCGATAAAGTGGCTCGGTTGTGAAGCACGAGTATGGCCGTGTGTCCCATCCAGCTTCCGTCGCGAAATTCCGGCGCTAGCGGGAGATCTTGGAAAAATCTCTCGACAAAGGGAAGAAACGTAAGGAGCCGGGAATAGCTCTGTGCACTAAAAATTTCAATACTTCCGGCTCGATTTCGTCTCGAGCGCCGGCAATATTATTTCGATTCGCTCGAGAAAGGCATCTCGAGATTGCCTATTAAAGGCACTTTACGTCTTTAGAAATATTTATACGTCGTCTGGAGTGGTGGCTCTATCTGCTCGCGGTTTCGTTGCGTTCCGTTGCGTGGAGAATCGAATAATTTGAAACGGCAGCCTGTCACGGAACCCGGAGAGACGTGCACCGGTGCGGGAAATGTTTCGCGCAAATACTCGAGAGGCTTTTTCGGTGTTCTCAGGACAGCCGGTATGCGAACAGAGAGCATACATTTACGTATTATTGCCTGCTCGCATCGCTCCGCTGTTCATCGATCCTCGTACGAGAAGTGACTCGATGCGAAATAGTTCACTTTTAGCTGGTACGGTGCGTCGCGAGGATCGACGTTGCGTGCACGCGATAATTTCGGCCAATTTCGGTGGATCGACCGCGAACGAATAAATCTGGAGCTATTTTCTAACAGAGGGGGAATTTAATCAGCGACGGATCATTGTCGAGCGCACCCTTTCTAAGCTGTACTCATTGTAACTGTTGACGCGAAATTAAGCCAGCTCCGTGGGGAGGTTGAATTTTCCTTAATCGAGCCCGGTTGTCAATATATTAATACACCGGTGTATATTAAATCACCGATGCTGATATACAGCGTTAAATTGAATGATGCGGTTCTGTCGGAATTTCGCGCACCGCGTGTACGTATACGCGGAATTTCATCGGTTTTGTCTACTTTCGTCAATTGTCTGCTGCTATTCAATTACGTCTTCTGTGTAGGCTCCGTATACTACTGCACAGTACTGTACAGATCGATGGGCTTGCGCTCGCTAGAACTAATTAACGTTTACTTATATTTATAATACGGTTGCGCAACCTGCGTTTGTTTCCCTAAACGTAAAATTGCACCGCGTCAACCAAGTAATTCGTAGACGAGATTGATACGCGTATTTCATCTTGGGTGGGGGAAAGGAACCAATTGTGTCGCATGCTTTTTTCCCCTACTTTTTGTTCTCGCTACGTTCGGTTGTTCCTAATATGAATCACCGTTCCGACATATCCTATAATATCCGGCAGAATTTTGCCCGGACGTCGCGTCGTCCGAAGTTCGAAACGAGCGCAATTTTTCGAAGCCGGGTTCTGCCGCGGTAAATTATGAAGGGAGAGAGAGTGGGCAGAGGCGGGCATAAAACATGCAACGGGCCAGCTTATCGTGTAGCTCGAAATTGAACGTACACGCGGCGGGACTCTGCTCTCCGACCGATAGATACCGATCGAACGCGTCGAACGGATAAGCGTGGGCCGCGTTGGATAAAATCAGAAACTATCAAGATTCGAGTCTGTGCCTAAAATTGCGTTCTCGTCGCTACTCGCTACCAATACCAATAACCGATTCTCCGATATTGCCAATATGTTGTACACCGAGAATATTCGCCACTAGTCTACGCTCTCTCTCTCTCTCTCTCTTCGTCACACACGAAAATCGTCGAGTTGGCGAAAATTTCTGACAGCTGGATTCTGAACGCTTCTCCAAATCGATATTTGCCGCGAGAGAAAAGAAATTGCACGCGTGACATTGTTCGCGGTTGCTGCACGTACTCCTCGATTCTTTTTTTTCTCTTTTTTACCCCCAAACCAGGGATGCATCACGAAAATTGGATTCTCTGTGAAATGTAAATTCACTACTCACTCTTTCTCTCTCTCTTGCTGTCACTGTCCTCTCTCGCTAATCCCATGCATCGGTTTCTGGGACTCCTCCCTCCGGGCAGTAGCTGAAACGGAAAAGTATCAGGCTGTCAAACGTGATCTCTAAAATTGGGAAAACAGTGGAAATCGTCTAACGAAATAGCGGAACACTTAATGGCGGAGTAGAAGGGTTATTTGTGCGAGGAGAGAATCGAAGAAAAAACTTTCGGAAAGTATTTTATTTACGAAACGATCGATAAGCGCAGGGAAAACTGAACACTGGACATTGAATTGGAAGTCGTAACAGTTTTGCGCGGTGCGCTGTGTTTCGAAACAGCCGTCTGATTGCGCAAAATCAAAAATGTCCTTCCCAGCCTTCTTCCTAGCCCCTAACAAACCCCTTTCCTACCATAAACAAGTTCAAGACGCATCCTGGGTTTTCCCAAAATTATTTCAACCTTTGCAAGGCTGCTCAACCTTCACCCTCACCTTCTCCTTCCACTAGTTTCCGTCCTTCCACCACCGAGGTAATATATTCGAACGCACAACTCCAAAAGGGACACGTTACCCACCATCCCCACACCAACTACTAGAATTTCGCCATTCCGGTATTAATTTGTCGGGAGCGCATCGATACCACTCGCGTTCGAGATCAAACAGTTTTCGTGTCGCGAGTCGAGCATCGCACAAAAAATTTTGTTCATTTCCTATTGCTCGATTAAATCATTTTCTGGTTCGTTTCTAAAATCCAAAGGGTCTCGAATTAGAATATTTACCTATACACTGAAATCTGTGATGGAAATTGTGAATTTTGTACAGGCAGGTGTGTACTTTATTTTTGCAACAGGAAGATTAAAAAAATTTGACGTCGGTATTTTTGTAAGAGTGAATGTAGGGACCCGGGCTAGTTTATGACCCGCAGACCTCTCGGTCTCCGAAGAAACCCTGACTCCTCCACGCGCTAAGGGCTGGGTCAGGTAAGGACCCCCAACCTGTGCCAGGGTTTCCCGGAGGCAAGAGAGGGGCGTCAAGGC
>NW_017101002.1:401875-410538 GCF_001263275.1 Habropoda laboriosa
AAACCAAAAATTTATGGAACGATGGCTGTTTAACGAAACGTCTGCTATTTCTCAACATTTCGCGTTTTAGTACGTCGTTGACCGTAACGTCGAGGAGTTAATTGATAGTTTAGGCGGTTCTATAGTAATCTTAATCTTCGGAGCGAGGACCGAGCGAACACGTGGACAACAATGGACGATCTTAACGGGCTTGGAATTACCCTCGACCGACACATGGACGCCCGATACGCCTGTACTTGACACCTAGGCAACCTCACAGGCCGTGAACGACGTTGTCAACAGACGCCCCTGACGTTTCTTCACTTTTCAGCTTTGGTCGGTACAGACTTCACGCCTATTCAAACTTTTATAGGCATTAGGACACGCGCTGTGTACGGACAGAAATGATTGGGATAAAAATATTTCTGCTCCTTAGATTACGAGATTGCAAATTGTGGAATTGGTATAATAATATAATATGTTGTGAGCGATGGCGTGAATGTAGTGTGTTTGCCGAATCGCCTCGAGATTTGGAAAACGAGCGTAAAACAGTAGAACCGCGTTGTTATTGATATCAGGGAGTGTGCGCGAGAATATTTGCAAGATATAACAAGAGACCGTTGATCAGATTATCATTATTCCTTTTTACGTGTGTTTATAGTTATTATCAAATTATTGTTATAAAATATATCGCTATTGAACTTGTTATCACGTGTTATACAACCACAAAAATTAAATCATTTCTTTTTTAGGATCTTAATAGCTTTGCAATCACTCTTCAACTTTGCTTCATTGGAAAATACTAAAATTTTTTAAAGGATTATAGGGTGAATTTGGGACAGTTATTATTTCTGGCGTGAAGAAATCTAGAATGAATGTACTTAAAATTTCAGACTGATTCAGAAACAGTGGCCGATATTTACGGAAAAATGGGTGAAAAAGGAAATTTTCAACTTTGCGTTTAACCTGGCGCTTTCAATTTAATTGATTTCATCGATTCCCCAACGATCGTTGTATATTCCATAAGAAAGCGAAAAATGTTTGAACGAAAATCCAAGGAAATTCTATAAAAAAAGGTAGAAAATCGATCTAAATTCTAAAATTCGACACGAACTTGCAGAACGACCTGATACAGAAATGTCGTGGTGACGAATAAGTGGGTTTCCTCTAATTTGCTAAATCATGGACATGACGAGAACTACGCGAGAGCCAAGAATGGCAGTGTCACGAAAGAAAATCGAAAGATCATACACGCGACAC
The DNA here is from genome assembly GCF_001263275.1 of Habropoda laboriosa. Lineage (NCBI taxonomy): Eukaryota > Metazoa > Arthropoda > Insecta > Hymenoptera > Apidae > Habropoda > Habropoda laboriosa. The sequence continues at coordinate 403,115 of NW_017101002.1, forward strand.
AGGCTCCTCCGGCATTGTAATCTGTCGACGAAAAAGGAGAAGCAAAGCCTGGGAAAAATATACGAGCGGCCGTGTCTTTGTTCGTTTCCGTACGCCGGGCACGAATCTTGTTTATGTCATGTACGCTTTCCCTTCCGATATCGGCGATATTTGTCAGAGCACTGTCCAGAATGGCGAAGCAATGCACGTAGGAATACGTGCATCGTGTTTCACCCAACGATCACTTGACGCAGCCGTTAGCTTCTCTATTTTCGCTCCGACTGGCTCCCCTGTACCTTCCACCTCCTACCCTTCTAAACGCGCTACATATTCCTCCAAATCGGTTCTATTCGATCGAGAACCTCGTATTAATCGGCAAATGGTACGAATTAAATGCTGCGACAGATACGGGAAATCGTCGTCTTATTCGCTGGAAAGAAGACACAATTGTAGGCGTTTGAGACATAAATGCTCTCGAGATATAAATTAGTTTATACATCTATGTTTGGCTAAAAATGCGAATGAAGAAGATAGTTTCTGAGACGAGACCGGACCGCTAGTGTGTATCGGGCCTTATGGCATAGCCTGCGCCTCTTTGCGAGTGACAGAGATCAGACCCAAGTGTCCTTTTGTGTAAAACACAGTTCGTTCTTAACATCGGGAAGACCTACGTGTAGAATAGTGTAAGAACCGAGGTAAAATTTTGAGGAGTTGTGTTGCTATGCGCTTTAGGACATTCGAGAGCGAATGTCAGCGCAGGATGTCCGAGTGTAGTATCCGGGCCTCCATAGCCAGAAGGGAAACCGACGAAGAAAAATTTATGCGCAAGAGAGAGACTTTGCGCATTACGCCAACAACTCTCTCCCTATTTTTCCTCGTCGGTTTTCCTTTTGGGTACGGAGGCCCCGATACTACAATAGTTTTGGAATAAACCGCTTAGTGTAACATCCTAAGTAAAGACCACCTCCTACGAAATCGAGCTGGACAAAAAATTCGTAAAATTTGCGAGAGAATCGCGCGGAACGGGACGAAGCAGCTCGTGTAGGCCCACGTGAACAAGCCAGAGGGACAAGAGGGTTTGCAGCAGCGCACGTCAAGGCACCATGCGGTAAATGCAGCCAGCCTGCTGACAGATGCAACTCATGGCATGCATCGTCTAGTGCGACTGACAGTTTTGTACGAGCACTTCCGTTATTGGTCGAGTACCGAAAACCTGGTGCATACGAGAGCCAAACGCGATGCCCGTGCCACGCGAACCGGGTAAAGTATCGCGCGATAAGAAGCGAGCTTTATCGATATGAAAAAATTCCTCAGACCGTACTCTCGATCCGGATGCTTTTTCCCCACGTCCAGCAAACTATGGACGTTTCCCTTTTTCTTTTCTTTCAGATCATCGACGGACGAATTATTCGAAGGATCGAGCGAAGGTAAAAAGCGGCAATCTCGTTTATTCGATGCGCTCTGCGTATGACCCCGGAATAAAAGCGGAAAGAGAAGAAAGGAGGGATCGGAAATATCTAGCCAAGGGAGAGAGAAAATGGAAGGAACCGGTGCACGCTTTATGCCGTGTTTTCGTTACAAAGAATCCGAGCAGAAACGGTTGCTCGTTAGAGATTTTTTTTGCTTCGCTCGACATTCGCTGGAGATGTACCTTAATGAACTAAAAGCGCGTTTGTCTGGATCTCTTCTGGAAAACGAAGATAATCTCGGCGTATGCAATACTGAAACGACCCTTCCCTTTATTCTCGTAACGTAGCAAATAAGTCGGAGAATTGCGTGTAGATAAACGTGGAAAAGCACGGAAACGGGAGCTTCGCGTAAAGATGTTGCAACTCGAAACGTTATCGCACACGACGTAATTTTATCTAATTGCATAGGAAGCCCTGTAAATACTTCCACGTTGAAACACCGGCTACACCGAGGAGTTTACCCCGGATTTTCCTGGCTGTCGATAAATATCTAAATAGATCGGAGGGAGGGACACTCTGTTCGTTCCTGAACGGAGACAGATTCGCGCCACCCTTGCAAGTCGCGACTAGCAAAGTAGCTGGAAACAGAAACCCGCGGAGACGCGGTACGGAGAAGGAGAGGAGGTAGCAGGCGTTTGCAAAGTACATCAGTATCGTTGTAGAAAGTTTCGCGTAGTTGATGCCTCATTGTTAAGACGGCTCGCAGCCGTAGCGGAACTCTGTCGTTAATCATTTATGATCAAGTTAATCCGCGCGCGCGCGCGCCTGGCTATTCGGTGCTCCGCTTTCAGCGAAACTGAAGGGAAATTTAACGACTGCGATTTAAAGCGCCAGTCAACTTGGAGCACGTCTAACGTACCTTTAATCGTCTCCTTTTTCTTAAACTCTCCCTGTGTCGCGCGAAAATTCACCTTTAACCGGCAAGAATTGAACGTTGTCGAGATACGGTATTAAACGCTACGAAATCGGCGGGGTGGAAGAGGAGAAGTAAGTGTGACTTGTGGAAATTCGTGGGTAGGGCGATGAAAGTAAACGGCGAAAATATATTATACATCTGTATTTGCGCTCGGTACAGCGGGAGGTCGGCCGAGTAATGCAACAGGGGTTAGAGCCGGCTATTATGTAAATTTTAATGCAATACCAGCTCGGCTTCACTCCATTCCCCGTAACCGCCTTACATCCGCTATTTTGCGAGCCGGTCCTCCTCAACACTTATAAAATTATGCCAGTCCTCTTCCTTCTTTCTATCCTCCTTCTGTCCGCCCCTGGCTGGTTCGCGTGCTCTTCGCGAGCGCTTCGCCTAGGCATCGAGGGATGAAAACAATTTTCCCGGCGTTGCAGGTCGATCATCGAGCTCGGTTAAACCGCGAGACGTCCTTTCCTACCGAGGTGCACGCCTAACCAATTTAACGCACCGTCCAACACTCGCGTACTCCTATTTTTAATTCATATCCCCCCCTCCGTTAAATATGCAAATCCAACCGCGCCATATTTCCGGAACGAAACGCCGCTTATAAAATATTTAACGCAAATCTAATTACGCTCCGCGCGAAGTAGCAAATTCTATATAATAGTAGTAAGGCCGTAAAACACTTCCCCTCGAGACTTTAGACGGAAAAGTCGCACCCGGAAGGTACAGAAACCGGCTAGATGAAAGGGTCGTTTGAAAAAGCCCGCTGCCCCGTTACCGCTGCTAGTTGTCGGTAAACGAGCGAAAAGGAAGAAGAAGAAAAAAGAGGCATCAGGCAACATTCGAAGAGGAAAGAAAACGTAAGAGACAAGTTTTCCAATTACCTCACGGTTAGATTTGTAATTAAGAAACACGGAAAACTCGGTTCTTTGGGACCGTCCCGAACCCTCCCTCGAGATCCAGTCCCAGCGAACTTTCCCTCGTGTTTTCCCTTTTTCATCGCCCAACAGCGAACATAATCGCTCTTTGCTCCCCTGTATTACCAGGAATTACCGTCCATTTCCCGGAAGCGCGTTCCAACTGCTCCGCTCGTTTGTCTTCCACCGGTTCCGCAATTTACGATATTTTCTGAAAACGTTTGCCCACCGTGAGCCGTCGTTAACCGCACCTCCAAACGACATACCCGCTCCCTTCCCGCGTTTACTTCGAAAGAAGAAATCGCCCGTACGGTCAATTTCCTCGCTGCTCGCCATCTCTGACGAACTCTAACCCCGAACGACGAACCCTGTTGATCGTTATCGTTACGCGACAGCTGACTCGTCTTGGAATAAAACAAAAGCTCCAACTTGCCGTTTCTTTTACGATTTCCATAATACTATCTCCTCCTGGGCAGACGCTCGCGGAACGGTTTCGTTTGCCACGGCTAAATCCTTGAATGTATAGAGAGCACGGGGATAAGAACTCGTCGAGTGGATACCCTCGTTAAAAGTTGCCGCAAAAGGGAACTTCTCTCCCCTTTTCCTTTTACACCGTCCTCCTGTCAACCGCTGTTTCTGCACGCACCTCCGCTCCTATTTCCCGGCCCGGCCTAAAGGATGAATTTCCGCGCGCTATATTCCCCGCGAAATGCCCGCGGCTGCGATGATTTTAACGATCCTGCGAGGGTCTCGCGAGCGAGAACGCCACCGGGACTACGAAATACGATTCGATAAAGTGGCTCGGTTGTGAAGCACGAGTATGGCCGTGTGTCCCATCCAGCTTCCGTCGCGAAATTCCGGCGCTAGCGGGAGATCTTGGAAAAATCTCTCGACAAAGGGAAGAAACGTAAGGAGCCGGGAATAGCTCTGTGCACTAAAAATTTCAATACTTCCGGCTCGATTTCGTCTCGAGCGCCGGCAATATTATTTCGATTCGCTCGAGAAAGGCATCTCGAGATTGCCTATTAAAGGCACTTTACGTCTTTAGAAATATTTATACGTCGTCTGGAGTGGTGGCTCTATCTGCTCGCGGTTTCGTTGCGTTCCGTTGCGTGGAGAATCGAATAATTTGAAACGGCAGCCTGTCACGGAACCCGGAGAGACGTGCACCGGTGCGGGAAATGTTTCGCGCAAATACTCGAGAGGCTTTTTCGGTGTTCTCAGGACAGCCGGTATGCGAACAGAGAGCATACATTTACGTATTATTGCCTGCTCGCATCGCTCCGCTGTTCATCGATCCTCGTACGAGAAGTGACTCGATGCGAAATAGTTCACTTTTAGCTGGTACGGTGCGTCGCGAGGATCGACGTTGCGTGCACGCGATAATTTCGGCCAATTTCGGTGGATCGACCGCGAACGAATAAATCTGGAGCTATTTTCTAACAGAGGGGGAATTTAATCAGCGACGGATCATTGTCGAGCGCACCCTTTCTAAGCTGTACTCATTGTAACTGTTGACGCGAAATTAAGCCAGCTCCGTGGGGAGGTTGAATTTTCCTTAATCGAGCCCGGTTGTCAATATATTAATACACCGGTGTATATTAAATCACCGATGCTGATATACAGCGTTAAATTGAATGATGCGGTTCTGTCGGAATTTCGCGCACCGCGTGTACGTATACGCGGAATTTCATCGGTTTTGTCTACTTTCGTCAATTGTCTGCTGCTATTCAATTACGTCTTCTGTGTAGGCTCCGTATACTACTGCACAGTACTGTACAGATCGATGGGCTTGCGCTCGCTAGAACTAATTAACGTTTACTTATATTTATAATACGGTTGCGCAACCTGCGTTTGTTTCCCTAAACGTAAAATTGCACCGCGTCAACCAAGTAATTCGTAGACGAGATTGATACGCGTATTTCATCTTGGGTGGGGGAAAGGAACCAATTGTGTCGCATGCTTTTTTCCCCTACTTTTTGTTCTCGCTACGTTCGGTTGTTCCTAATATGAATCACCGTTCCGACATATCCTATAATATCCGGCAGAATTTTGCCCGGACGTCGCGTCGTCCGAAGTTCGAAACGAGCGCAATTTTTCGAAGCCGGGTTCTGCCGCGGTAAATTATGAAGGGAGAGAGAGTGGGCAGAGGCGGGCATAAAACATGCAACGGGCCAGCTTATCGTGTAGCTCGAAATTGAACGTACACGCGGCGGGACTCTGCTCTCCGACCGATAGATACCGATCGAACGCGTCGAACGGATAAGCGTGGGCCGCGTTGGATAAAATCAGAAACTATCAAGATTCGAGTCTGTGCCTAAAATTGCGTTCTCGTCGCTACTCGCTACCAATACCAATAACCGATTCTCCGATATTGCCAATATGTTGTACACCGAGAATATTCGCCACTAGTCTACGCTCTCTCTCTCTCTCTCTCTTCGTCACACACGAAAATCGTCGAGTTGGCGAAAATTTCTGACAGCTGGATTCTGAACGCTTCTCCAAATCGATATTTGCCGCGAGAGAAAAGAAATTGCACGCGTGACATTGTTCGCGGTTGCTGCACGTACTCCTCGATTCTTTTTTTTCTCTTTTTTACCCCCAAACCAGGGATGCATCACGAAAATTGGATTCTCTGTGAAATGTAAATTCACTACTCACTCTTTCTCTCTCTCTTGCTGTCACTGTCCTCTCTCGCTAATCCCATGCATCGGTTTCTGGGACTCCTCCCTCCGGGCAGTAGCTGAAACGGAAAAGTATCAGGCTGTCAAACGTGATCTCTAAAATTGGGAAAACAGTGGAAATCGTCTAACGAAATAGCGGAACACTTAATGGCGGAGTAGAAGGGTTATTTGTGCGAGGAGAGAATCGAAGAAAAAACTTTCGGAAAGTATTTTATTTACGAAACGATCGATAAGCGCAGGGAAAACTGAACACTGGACATTGAATTGGAAGTCGTAACAGTTTTGCGCGGTGCGCTGTGTTTCGAAACAGCCGTCTGATTGCGCAAAATCAAAAATGTCCTTCCCAGCCTTCTTCCTAGCCCCTAACAAACCCCTTTCCTACCATAAACAAGTTCAAGACGCATCCTGGGTTTTCCCAAAATTATTTCAACCTTTGCAAGGCTGCTCAACCTTCACCCTCACCTTCTCCTTCCACTAGTTTCCGTCCTTCCACCACCGAGGTAATATATTCGAACGCACAACTCCAAAAGGGACACGTTACCCACCATCCCCACACCAACTACTAGAATTTCGCCATTCCGGTATTAATTTGTCGGGAGCGCATCGATACCACTCGCGTTCGAGATCAAACAGTTTTCGTGTCGCGAGTCGAGCATCGCACAAAAAATTTTGTTCATTTCCTATTGCTCGATTAAATCATTTTCTGGTTCGTTTCTAAAATCCAAAGGGTCTCGAATTAGAATATTTACCTATACACTGAAATCTGTGATGGAAATTGTGAATTTTGTACAGGCAGGTGTGTACTTTATTTTTGCAACAGGAAGATTAAAAAAATTTGACGTCGGTATTTTTGTAAGAGTGAATGTAGGGACCCGGGCTAGTTTATGACCCGCAGACCTCTCGGTCTCCGAAGAAACCCTGACTCCTCCACGCGCTAAGGGCTGGGTCAGGTAAGGACCCCCAACCTGTGCCAGGGTTTCCCGGAGGCAAGAGAGGGGCGTCAAGGCCCGCATATAAGGACGCGTTAAGGGCGCTGCAAGGAGAATCGTAAGAATTGTGAGAGAACAAATTGAACCGCGTAGTTGACAAGGACGAGGAGTCAACGACGACGACGAAATAAATATAGTCTTCGACGTTATCCTGACGAAATATTGTTAAGATTAAAAGCCCTTACATTTTGTAATTTAATTTTGAAGTTCACCAACCATCAGCGGACAGTTTACGGAATAGAGGAGGACGGTTTAAAGTTTACCATAGGTGGTAAAAATTAGTTTCCGGATGACAAGGATTTAGTCCTAGACATTTTCGGGAATGGTGCAAGGTGAAAACCTTAATTGGCAAAATGAATTTAACACGCGTAACGGGCTGACAGGCAAATAAACGCCCCCGGAATACGTTGCAACCATTAGACCGTGGCTCACTAGCAAACCATTAGGAATCAAAATAATTAATTATAATATATTAG
>NW_017101002.1:414898-434612 GCF_001263275.1 Habropoda laboriosa
AAATTCGATTGGCCGAATATGAATTTCATTGGCTGAGTTCAAAATTTCGAATTTCATTGGATAATTTTCAAACTCGAATAATTTGAATTCTATTGGTTGAATTTGAATGATTGGTTGAAAATTTCGAATTTCATTGTTCTAACGAATTTCGATTGGCCTAATTCAAATAATGCAATTTTTGTTTGGAATATTTCTAATTTAAAAAAGTCCCAGTGTTACTCGTCGAATCGAGTAAAGTTCCGCATTGCTGGTTGTTCGGAACGTGGATAACCACGTGGATTAATAATATAATTATCCCAGAGCTGACCAGTTAAATATCGACGCGTGAAAAGGTCCGTTCACAGCGCGTTAGCCGAGGATAAATGGAAAACCGGGTGAAATTTCCAGCAGACAGCGGAGCATACGTCATTCGAACGGGAACTGGTCTGGTACTCTAGCCGTGTCGATGTCCGTCCGACTGCTCGATCTAAACAGTCACGGCCAGCACGGATGTACATAGAAAGCGGATAGGACGAGGGAGGAAGAGAGAGAGAGAGGAAGATACGGAGGACGAAACTCAATTTATCAGAAATTGGTAAATAGGTCGGTGGCGTAGAACGTGCAGAGGAGAGTTAGTGTGGCCAGGGCAGGCGAGCGGAAGGGGGTGGAACAGAGGCTGGAAGAGATGGCCACCGGGGACGTGACGTTGACGACCGCAAAACGAAAATCAGAAACTCCAATTTATCGTGGGAACAGCTAATTTCCCGGTTCTACCCTCCTCTACCCTTTCCACGTCTGACCCGCGTGCGTTCAATCCAGGCGGACAAAGTGCTAGCCTGGTCGGTGTCCCCTTGCAGACACTGCATCGACCTGGCCACGTCGATTCCTTCTCTCTGTGAGATTCCTGCGATAATTGCCAGACGGACCGTGCGTTTAACCAGTAACGGAGAATGCCAAATTCTATTTTATCCCTTCTCTTTATATCTCCCTTTCGCTTTGGAACCTTCATATTTAAATTACGGGCCGAGACGTGAAACGTTCCACCTTCTCTTTCGTTAAGCCAAACGTCGACGATTCTTCAGAGGAACATTTTCCTGAGAAGACGCGGAGTATTCGACGAAAACTGGAGACGATTTTATCAGAGAACCGCCAAACTAATTAATCAATTCGTTCTCACGGAAAAGATATCCCCTTAAGCGGGATCCGCGCAAGTTGTAAATCAGTTGAGCGCGCGCCACGCCGCTTGTGGAAACTTTCTAACTGGGTTGAGAGCGATTTCACTTATCACGCTTTCCAACTGCGAGCCCCGCTGACCCTCGAATCGCGAGAATCATCCGAGAGATCTCCCCAGAGGCTCTCCGAGCAGAAAGGAAGGTGGAAATGCACCGACAACCGCAGCCAAGGGAACAGATTCCTCCGATTTGCGGGGAAACGATGCAATTATCGTGTTTGCTATCGCCTCTTGCACCTACTTTTCCGATGATAAACAATCTAGCCACTTGGGAATGATATCAGGGGCAAATCTTGAATCTTGATCTCGCGGTTTACCGAGGTAAATTCATTAAGCGGAGTTTATTTAGGGATTCTACTCTATATATACCCTCTCCGGTTCGGTTCCCTAATGATACAAAAGGAACCTCGTAAATCTTGCGCAGAATTCGATCGAATTAGGGCATTAACAGGCGAGACACGCGACACAGGCTGCGTGAATGGGGAATACGTACTACGAGCGAGTGTGCATGGCCATGAAACGGTTCCTGGATGTCAAGCTCAAGGTGGAAGCGTAAACGCTTATTTAATGCATGATCGGAGGGTGAAACGTGGTGGTTCGAGAACCAGAGAGGACACACACGGTCGTTGGTAATGAAGGGTTTAGCAGGATGGACAGCCGGCAGCCGATTATGCAACTGACAGTATCTCTTTGCCTAACGAAACTCTGCTAAACTCCCTTCCTTCCCTTGGAAGAATGCAGACTGCAGAAACACTCGAAGACGCCTCGAGCGACGACAAGCTTGCGACGGTAATTCTTGATGATTCCAGCGTACTTTGCCAATTACATTTCGCGTTCTCGCCTCTCTACTCTCTGTAATTTTAATTACACGCACTCGGGTTAGAGAGTACGTCTCGCTTAATATTTGCCTACCAATTTACTCGAATTGAAGATAAATACCACCGTAACGAAGTTGAAATTTCCGTATCGCTCTGGCGAAACTCTCTCCTCTAATGATAATACCTACCGCAACGACGGCGCTAATCACGACTCTATACGTTACTCGTTTGATTCGGGGTGGCGAAAGAATACGCGTCGCTCTCCAGTGACGCGCGGTGAAAACGGAAATAGGTCAGAGAGCCTGTGCTCGTGCCACTCGGGTGCTCGCGATACTTATCCAGCCATTTTCACCTACTCCAGAACGAGAGAAGCTGCCGCTTATTGTATTCGACCATCCTACTTTTCCCGCCCCCCGATATTCGTCTCTCCGGTTCGATTTCCGATCGTGGTGCCTGGTGAAACGGGAAAGTTTCCCGATTACTCTATTTCTATCGTGCACTCGCGAGCACGCTCGACGGATGCAGTTTGCGATTCCGCGCGAAAGGAACATGCGAAAAAGCTCGTCTGTTTTTCCTTTTACGACGACCGGGCTGATTCGAAAGCTAGCTGGAACGGCGATTTTACATTGATAGCGCCCGGTAGCGATAAAACCGATAAAAATCACGTCGCTAGAGAAACGGGCAGAACGGAGGGAGGTCCGTTTCCAATATTTACAGGCTGCATAATGATCGAAAGGCGGGGACAACGCGTACAGTGGCGCGTGTATTATACAATGAAAATCGTGCGGTATCGAATAAAAATTACGCGGACGTGGCACGCCGGGTTGCGAGATAAAAGGCAGCGTTAACCGGTTTCCTTTGAAAGACATTGACGACCGTTCTAGCGTACCGCGTTACATTTCCCCGTTAGTTCGCCGGATATTAAGCTCGCGGCGTAGCGCTCCGGCTACTTGGCCAGCCGTATACCTCTTTCCCCGCTTTCACCCGATAGCTTTCTCGATTTCGATTTCCAATCGTGGTTTTTGTCGCGGGGACAAAGGCCCTCGCGACGAACCGTCCACGATAGAACCGTGAATACCGGCGAGGGCTAACAATACAGACCGCTATCCGTTTCTATGCTGAACAGCGCACGGCTGGAAATTGATCAGAAAACAGTTAGCAGCCGTCCAGAGGCTGACGGCAATCGTAACACGGATAAACAAACGGAAATCACGTTTCGTCTTCTCCGCGAGAAGAGAACGGTCAGGCCGATATCGACAGCCTGCGTACGCAGCGAAGATCGATGACAAAGTAGAACGGTAATCTGGAAAAGAAACGGGAAACTGGAGCAAACGTGAGCCAAAACGCTCCACTCTCGTCGGCCCTTTCCCTCGGCAAGCTTCGTGGCTCAATTAACCTTCTCGTTTCTCGTGGACTCAGTGGTCCGCGATCCCCCCCGACTCTTCCGACTTTTCCCCGAATTTCTGGATGGCGAGCAAGATTCTCCAACTGCCGGCGAATTAACGAGCTTAATCAGGGAATGGTATCGCGAATAGAGCTCGTTTATTTTTATGAATCTCGCCGGTCCGCCGCGGAATTGCGTCAATATTTCCGAGCCAGGGTATCAAGAGTGGAAAGATAGGGCCCGCTTAAAAACGCTACGTTATCTTTTCTTACTTTTCCCGGTTGCCGCGTTTAACGCCTAAAGAGGACAGAGGTGGGAACCTCATTTCGAGAGGTGTCGAAACTTTTTCATCTATCGGGCGAAGGAATTGAAAAAGGGGGCCTCTGTTAACGAGTCGACAGAAAGAATAGACTTTACGGATTAATCGGGTGGTGTGTGCGCGTTCATAGAACGGTTTCCCAACGAAACGGGGGAACGGTGTAGCGTACCTAATAGTTGGGTATCGCGATGCGATCGGCTATTTCGCGAACACAGGCCAATTAACTTTTTCATTAGGACGGACGTGGGGAGCACCGGCAGCTTTTTGTTCCTTCTCCTAACCCCCACTGTCCGACACCGGCGTGGCATTCCGAATTAACGAGCTTTCCAACCAGACCAGCCGCTCGGATTTTCCCTCTATAGAACACGACCGTTCGATTTAATACCGCTCATTTTCCCCAAGAATTTTCATCGTCGAACCAACAAACCGATCGAACCGACGAACGAACCCCGTCGATCTCTAGAACCGCCTGTCTCGTCATTCCTGACCTTATTACCACAGATTACTCTCCCGCTGGATAAACAACCGCCGACGCTTTTTAACGGCACCGCTCGAACCGCCGTGTCGATGCTCAGTCGAGCTTTTATTCCCCTAACCAGCATCGAACAAACTACCAGCTAACCAAACTACCGTATAAACGAGGAAAGCGGGATGACGAAGAGCACAAGGGCACGAGGAGATAGCTAAGTGAACGAGCGAGCGACGAAAAGGAAACGGAGGGACGAAGAGGACGAGACGTACGGGGAAAAGTTTATGAGTTTATGAGAGTTTGCGCGGCACAGAGGTTGGACCAGCCAGCAAAATAAGAGGCTCCTCTAACTATCCAACTACCGTCTCGTATCTTTTTCATTTACGCGCTGTTTACAACGCGTTGAGCATTACTTTTATCGCCCCACCAACACCACACACACACAAACACACCACATTTTGAATTACTCGAGCCCCGTGTACTATAGTATGCCACTGGGGGGTTCGTTAACACCGCCACAACGAAAATGGACCACCGAGCTTGTCGATTTATTTCCTTTTTTCCAAAATTCTCCTCCTCTCCTTTCCCGCGCTGTTTTCTAACGTTGCGGGGTAAATTTGGTCGGCGGGTAAAAAACCGATTACAGATGATTGAATGCTCAACGATACGGGAACAAGTGTTTAACCAATGGTTCCACGAATCGTTGTGGAAAAGTAAATAATACCCTCCAAGTACCACCGGTCCCATATAACGGATCTGTCGGCGCAATTTATCAGGCAATCCGATTACATCGTCGAAATATTTTCATTGGGCACCACGCATTAATGCGAAATGTTTGTGCCGGTCGTGATTCAATATCCGTCGATAAATATTATTCTTCGACGAGAGCTCCGCGTTGCTTGAAAATTGAACGACCGTCGAAACACTATCACCAGTACAACGCGATTACCAGTCGTCCGAGTGTATTATCGGGACGCGATAAAAAATACTTAACGTTCGTTAAATTCGCGCCGATAAAGCGGCGAAAATGGGTGGGAGAAGGAGGAAATAAACGCGGAACAACTTCCTTGGGAATAGCCGGTTGAATTATCGAGAAAATGCCCCGACACAGACGAGGAAAGCTCGGAGGATCGCGGCTTAATACCAACCCTTCCCCGCACTGCGCTGCCCCGCCCTGCCATGCCCATGAAATTCGACCAACTTTTCCAACGGGAAAAACTTTCACCGATACGGAATATCGCGCGCGCGCACCTTTCCGTGGAAAAAGGAACGGTATGAATGCGGCGAATATTTTAAGAAGACCGACCAAAGGCCGGTGAGCGGTAACGATTTTTATCGATAGACCGAAGTAGATATACCGAGCTGGTAGCGAAAGAGTTATAAATTCGAGAATGGAATTAGATTGCCCTGCGAGTGATAACCGAGGAGAAAAAATAACCGCGGAAAATCCGATAATCTCCGCTATCCAGAGCGTAGAAAGAGGATTAGTAAGTATTTCTGCTTTATTCGCCTATAGGGCGGCTTTCCATCGCAAATCGCGGATATATCGAGACAAGCTCCGATATCGTTGCTTTTACAACCGCTACTTTACGTCCTCGCGCCGAAAGATATTGCCCTCGCGAACAGAGGGAAATTACGAGTACCGTAATAGAAACGGATCTCTTTGATCTACAAGCCGGGTGATTTCACCGATACCTTCTAATCCACTCCCGTCTCCTCTCGATTAAGATGCCGAAAACTAACGTCGATGCGAGTTAACCAAGGCGCTCAGGTATCTCTGACAGGTTTAATTAAATTCTGCAATATATATTACGCGCTCCCTGAGGAGTACCTACGCCAGGTAGATTGGATACAAGATGCATGTCCCGATTCGCGACATCTATCCAAGTTAATTATCTTTCGCTTCGTTCGCGGCTGTTACTTGGTACAGGTCCAAGTTCAACCGTAGATGTTCCTTCGATTTTCGAGTTACCCGAAAATTGATCGTTTTCTGATAAATCAGCCAGCCTTCGTTGCAACGTTCCCTCAAGTTTCAACGACCAAAAGGGTGGAGAAGCTGCCGGTGAAGGTTAGGACAGGAGGTCGAATTTAGAAGGCCCTAACAACGTCTCTGGCAAACGGCGCGGACCCTCCTCTTTCAACGGTTGATCGATTAATCGCGTTGACATCGAGGCGCCGAGGGAGAATCGACAAAGGGTTGCTTTCCAGCATAAACGAACATCGGCGATATTCGCCGCGACTAACAGGGGTGAAGAGTGAAAAGTCGAACGCGGTTGCGGCGAAAATCCTGTCGCGTATCGTCTGTCTTTCCATCGGGGCGGTATTGTGGAGGAAAATGGTGAAATTAATTACGAGTTACAGAGGGATAACTGAAAAGTCTACTTAACGATGGAAACGAGTTAGCTTGAATTTTCTACGGTGAACAGGATTGAATCGTCAGAGGCGCTCGGTGACCGTTTGCTTTTCATTTTTCAATATCACCGTGAGCGCAACGTAAGCCTATTCATGCTGAAGAATAGTCCATTCGATTTATGCAAACAGTAATCGTACATGCGGTACGCACTTTTCGCCGTGCTACCCCGAATCATTCCCGTTCGATTGAATTTACGCACCGACATTCATCCACTTTGCCAATAAAATGCCGCGCAAACCGCTCTCCTCTCTTCCTCCTCTTCAAATATCAAAGTAACGAGGCAAAGTCGAAATGAACTCTATTCGTTAACCGAGCTATTCGATTCGGCTGATTTGTGTTGAAGCGCGTGCAAATTCTACCGTCAAAATAGTATCATTTTCTAATAAAATCACCGTCCGAATTGCGTGCCACGAATTTCTTCCTGTTCTCCGTCGATCCTTCTTCCTTGCTAAAATGTACACTCTCCCTCCCTTTCTATCGATTGATTTCGGTGAATCCAACGTTCGGGAAGGGAAGTTGCCCCGTTCTTTACTTCGAATCTAATATCCTTTTCGCCAGTTATCGGGGAAAAGAAAGAGCAACGTGTCCTTTGAGAAAAACAGAACGTCGGTGAGCGTGTATACATATATTTACCTGGCGTCCGCCATTCTCAGACACGGTCGTTACAGCAAAGATGGGTTTGCCGTCGAGAAGAAGAATACACGCTTCTCTGTCTTCGCGTAACAGCTTATCCTCTACGTTATACGCCAACCACGAATGCCATTATTCCACGTATTGTTCGAACCACACCCGAGATTCGACTCGCGCATACATATACTTAAATATATGTATACGAGTAGAAAAGCAACGCAGAGGGCTTGTTTAATTTTATCTCGATATTTCGGCGAAGCACCGTTCCCTCGGGTCCGCTAAAAAATACCGTAATCGAATAAAAAGTCACGCGAATCGATGGTATCTGAGAGAGAGAGAGAGAGGGACGTGGATAAAAACGTCTCGAATCTAAAAATGTTTCCGTCAATCCTCCGACTCGATCACGCTCCGGGGGGAAATGAAATCTACTCTCAGACTCCTATTTCATCGTTGACGAATTCATTTGTTGGTTTGCTAAGCGAAATTGCTCGTAGCTCGATAACCGACGTTTATCGATTCCCCTGAATAACGAGTCTATTGAAGCAAAGACTGAGCCGTGGCTCGTGATTAACACGAAATGAAAATCGCTCGTGGCGAAACGACAATACATACATATTTCGACTATCTGCGATCCAGTTAATTAAACCGCCGCGTGGCAGCCGCGGCTCGAGGAACGAATGTCGTTCCTTCCTTTCGATTATTAACCGTTTGATCGAGTAAACTTCCACTCGGAAGATGCCTACAACTCTCGGTTAACGTTTCAATATTCGCGATCACAACTTGTATCTATCCCGGTCACGTAACGCGGAATTCAGTTTCCCGGCGAATTAATCGGCTAAAGCACTTGGAAACGTATTCGTAGATGCACGTCGATCTAACAATAAGTAAACTCGAGAAGAGCGTGAGGAAATTTTGGAGGCGAGCGGACGAGCGACGTGTTCCGTCTGGAGAGATAATTCGAGACGGTGACAGAGACAGGGGTGGATTCTAGAGGATTACAAACAATAGGTGGACAAGCCAGTTTCGCGAATTTCACCGGCCGCAAAAAGTTTCGTCCGAGCTCCTCGCAATCTTATCAACGCAGTTTCTTGTCGGTAACAACGTACACAGCGGAGTGAAAAAGAAAGCGGAGAGGCTAAAGTGGACGAAGATTTACAATGTTCGTAGATCTTCCTGGCTACCTGTCCGAGGCAACAGATTCTACAGAAAACAGGACCTTTTCTACCTGGAGAAGTTGGAAAAAATGAACAGGCACCTGGAGTCTAATCGTGGAAAATACACGTAAAATTCACGTCACGGACAGCGTTACGCAAAACTCGTCGATGCATCCGGCGGATGATATTAAAAAAGACCGATGATGGATACTCGTGCAAGGCGTATAAATCTATAGTTACTCTGGTTTTTCACTGTGCAGCGTGATGAACACGCACCAAGGGTTCAATGCGCACCGCTAGTCGATGGACACAGGCGTGATGAATCGATTCGATATCCAGCGCAATCGTAAAAGATATCTAATGGGTTATCCCATCGTGATACTAGCCCCGTCAATATTTGCATTCTCTTTTTGTTTTCTTTTTTTCCCTTTTGCATACTGTTTCACGCGGGAGAAATATCTCCAACGAAAATTTGTTATCGTCCTCGCTCTCGCAATCGTCCCACGCGATAAGCTGAACAGGTCGTGAATTCGATAGAGAGATGTCGTCCTTGGCGCGATCGTTCAATAATGTTTCACGTGTAGAACGAATTGCGGGCAAATTCAGCGGATAAATTCTTCGCGGCGACAGGGAAATAATACGCGTTCTATCGAGAGGGGTTGCAACTGCACTTATTGTTAGACCCTTGGCTTGTTTTATGGGACAATGAAAACGGACGACATACCTACACAGCTGCGTATTATTCTGAACGTTATACGGGCTTATTATAGGGAAGTTGGAGAACACGCGCGGCGCTGACAAAGTACGCCACGGGGTTAGACCGCGGCAACTTTTCAAAGGTTTAATTGGCAACACTTTCCTGACGAAAAGTGCGCGTCGACGCACGTGCCCACTGGTTGTTCAGATTAAACGTCACTCGCACGCTCAAGAGGCGTAATTGAACGAGAACGGTAATTTATCCACTGTTTTCACCTTGTCGGCGACACATGCGCGCAACAGCCTGTAACGCTCTTTGATTTAGTGAAAATCGGCAAAGATGAAATACGCAACTATCCCTTCCTTGTTTCCGATTTACCATCGGATGTCGTCGTCGGTGATTCGATCGCGATTAACTACGTCGAGCGACCGGTTCGTTTTCACTTTACGCACCGCGGTGGTGAAAACTCATTTTGGAGCGGGCTTTGATCGAATTATACGGAGCGTGTGTCGAAGGTATCGGCATCTAGATGTTCGTAAACAGAGTTGGAGCAAGAATTAATGCGCGAACCGGGAGACCGCGAGTCCCGCGTGCGCGGCACCGCACACAATGTAATCCGTTTGGTGGATTTATTTTACAACGTACATCACGGAGGCGTACCGTTGGGATTTAGAAACCACCGCAGAATCCATCCATCAATTTATTTAATCCGATTACCTGTATCCTGCATTCGTCATCGATTGTATCCGAACGTCGTGAATCGGGAAACGCGTCGATCCTAAGCAAAAATGATTATCCTCGCCGACCTTTCAGACATAGGACCCACCTTCGTCTTTCTCCGTTTTCTTTACGCCGCGTCGAGACAATTGATACCACGCCAGTCAACTTATTCGAGAAGTTATCGTCAGGAAAAGTCTGATCGCCCCCCGGTAATTCGACTCGCGAAACCGTAGAAAATTCGATTCGGTCATGAATAATTGCGGCCTGTTCGTTCACTGCCAGCCCGCTCCCTCCCCGCGGGTAAAGTTTATGTATATCGACCGGCAGAGCCGACCGCGCGTCGGATAACAGAAAAGGGACAAAGTGGAGGAAAAAAGCGGCGTATTATAGGGAGATGGGCGAAAGAGACCGTTTGTAAAGTTCGTTATCTTGGCGGGGTGGCAGCCGTGACACCGGTTGTTTCATATTTATGAAAAGAGTTTTAGCATATTCAAAACATAAATTACTTTCCAGCGGCGTAAGTCAACTAGCCAATAAAATACGGGCTGGAGTTTATCTGCCAGGCTGCAGAATCGCGCGGCGAAGGCTGAAGAAGGGTGGAAAAGGGGCAGAAGGAACTGAATTATGCACGATCGGGAGGACACGGTGTGCCACCGATGACCTTTCGCCTCTCGTATGGGACCTTTTCACGGGGAATCGTCCGCACACCACCAACCGCGCTTTCCTTTTACAATGCAAATTTCACGGTAAACGAGGGTCATCTATTCCCAATCGCCGTGCTCACTTGACACGTTCACCAACCAAATGCTGCGACGTTTCCTTCGTTCCTCGATCATTCGACCGTTTGCAGTGTTACGCGTCGCGATGTGCTTGTTGCGAAACTGATAACTGCCCCTCTCTTTGAGTCAGACCATTTAGAAGGTTGATTATTAACGCGTAACAATTTGCCATTAGAACTGTGTGTTTTGAAATGAACGTTTCGATTTTATAAACTAGGTGGGTGCTGTGATTGGTGGAAGTGTGTGGTGATTGGAGTGTGTCTGGTGGTGGTGTGAAAGTGGAGAATTTGTTCTTACATTTGTTACATGTGGTGTCCAGGTGTGAGAGTCGTCGAATCTTCGATGCAATAAAGTAATTTGCCCACGCCGGCTAAGACCTCGCTTTTCAGAAGATGCTTGTTACGCGTATGACGGCAGCAACGTAATCGAAATTGCCTAAGCACGGTCGAAGGGGCGGAATTTTATATCGTGAATCGAATCGAAGCGTGGTTGAACGCGAAGAAAATATGGAAAACGTTGCTCGGGTCGGATTATAATTCTCTTGGGGAGTTCCTTTATCCTCCTCCTCGATACCGCTGCGTCCATCGCGCAACTTTCCTTTCGCTGCGAAATGAAATATCTGTTGGCGAGCCTCAGCAAATAACTAAAAGTACTCCGAATCGTGCCAGCAAGCTTATGCTACATTGAGTGGAAAATTACAAATGGCCGAACGCGGACTCTCTGCAACTGGCAATGCCTTCGTTCCTTTTTCCGAAATAAACTGCTTAAGCTCGCGACACCGCGGACACAACTGCTCGCCTCGTCCGTTAATTCTCACCGTAATCCAACGGTAGTGATTTCTTCGAGAATCTAGTTATCGAAGGATACTCGATTTGGCGGCGTAAGCGCGGCCGAGGGTTCGATTAATCGCGAGGAGAATATACGTGTAATACGTAGGTAGGTCCGTATGCCCGTTAAATTAGAATTTCATCCCGTCCAGTGAGCAGAATTTTCGGCGAGGAATTTGCATAGTCCGGCGTCGGAATGTTTCCACGTCTCCGAGTGGAATTAAGCGAGCTTAAGATTTAACGCGTTTCGACCTCGAAATCCTGCTCCGTGGCTCGATAATTCAAGGCTCGCGACGAAGGTGGCGGCGTCAGAGTTTCGCGCCGAATAAGCCGCTGCGCAAAAACAACCCTCCAAAGTCCTTACCCTCGACCCCTCTCCGCCCCGGCCATTTCACCAGCCGTTCTTTACTTTCCGCCTGCCTCGACGTTGTCGTCGTCGTCGTCGTCGCCGCCTTCTCCTTCGCCTTCGCCTGCGCCGCTTCTATACGAGCAGTCGCGTCAAATCCTGCCAGTACTTTGCATAATTTCTCGCTTTTGCATACCCGGAGCTCGTTTCTCTCTTTTTCGTCCATTGCCAAAAACCAACCGGCGACTAACGAATCGCGCCACCGCCTCCGCTTCCATCTGAACACTCTGTACCGCCGTTCTCCGTCTTGACCGTACTCTCCCAGTTCCGATTCAACTACAACTATCGATCGAATTTTCCAGGTTACAACGATACGCGTACCGATCGAGCAGAGAGAATCTCCGTGCACGGGGGAGGAAATCGCGGTTTACGAGGTCGATATCAATTTCGTCCGATGTCCAGCTATCGGGTTTAACGATGTCGGATAAATCACGCGGCCGGTCGTGGTAACCAGTTTACCACTACGCACGTTTCCAGCCGGGGTAATTTACCGGGGATAAAGGCTACGTCCGGTGGAAACAAAGCAGCGCGATGCTTACGGGAAGGAAACTTCATTTTCTTACATCCGGGGCGCAGACAAACGGCCTCGTTTATCACCGACTGACCTTTCGACCGTGATATCCACCGGCACCGGTGCCGCAACACACTCGCAATTCGTCCAACTGTCCGCGCCAGCCTTCCTGCGCATTGCCGCGGGCTCTGCGGTTTCCTTTTTCTCCTTCGACTACCTTTCTGCCACCGTTCCGCACGCCCACCTACTCTCCAAAAATTCCTATCCTCGATCGAACGAGTAGAATCGCCGGGAGAGACACAGCAACCTCGTCAAATTCACGGAAACCCGACGAGCTGGAGGATCCGAATTTCAGTTCGATCCATCAGAATTTACTACCTCCTCGTATTTATGTTTTCCTCCGACTACTCTCACACCGACGAGAACTATTCCACCCTGCTTTTCCGCTACGTTCCATCGACGGGCAAAGTGTTTCGCGTTAAAAGCACCGATAGCATGTTTGGACGAAGACCGGCTCTGAAAACAGGTAGGTACATTTCCTGGTGACTTATCTCCTCTCGTGACATCTTGCCACGTCCTTCCGCTCGGCTTTCGTGGCGACTTCCGGCAAGCAGACGTCCATCGAGGGAAAATCACGTAGCGCGATACCAGCCGCTAGAGAAGGAGGTAAGAGAACGTCGACGCCCTGAAATTAGCTCGTCGATGCTCCGCGAACGCTCTCGATTTGCCGTAATTTCAACGGCTGTCTCAGCCACGCGGCACCGTCGAAGAAGACTTTGTTAGTCGTTCTGATATCGACTCGTTTTTCACCAACCACAATCGCGACGTTAGCGACGTTAACGGCGCTCGATAATTAGGACATCGTGAAAGGCGGTCGGCGCGATCATTCACTCTCTGTGACGCACGGCGTTTCTTCGTCCGCCGAACGAAACTATCGTGGTCAGCTTCAGAGCGGCCTTAGGCCGTGAAAGACAGAGAGCGAGCTGGCAACCGGCACGTTACGTTTACAGTCGAATATTTCTGTGTAACGCGAACCCGCATGGGAACGCGTACAGAGTTGAGTCGGCTCGGCAAAAGCCGAAAGGACCGACAAACGGGTCAAAATCACCGAGCATCGTTCAACCACGGTTGCGTGACACGCTAGGCGTGCACGTGACATCGCAAAACCCCTCGAAAGCAACGTTACAAACGAAATTCCCCGTGTATCGCAGAGCGAAACAGCCGAAACAGACGAGAAGGTTCTGCTGAAAGCTGTCCTTTCTTAATCCCTTCCATTTGCTGTCGTTGTGTTTTTTCGCAATTATCCTGTACAGGATAATAGGGAAACAAGAGGAATTATCATTCGTTCCGCATAGCCAGGGGCGCGTGAATAGCGGCAAATTCGAACGGTCGATTCGTAAGCAGATTGTGGATGAATTACGGAGAGCGGTTGGAATCTTCGCGCACGGTCACGGTATTTCCCTGTTCCAACAGACGTACTTAGGTACATACATACGTGGCTCGCATAGAGGATCGCGCGTCGCTACCGGTTATACGCCGATATTATGCATTCGGCAGGCCACGTAATAAACCGGCGTTACGTACCTATATGTACTCGAGGTGATCACCCGATCGTCTCACTATAGCCGGTAGGACGCTAGGGGAACAGCTTCTCTCGCAATTACAGACAACAATAGGCCTGATAATGTAAGCAGATTTGATTCGAGCTATTCGTATTATTTACTTGTACGATTGTTCGGAAACGCCGGAGGATCGACCGATAAATCGATTTCGACGCTGCTTGGCTAATGTCGGCCAATACATACTGCGCCCGCGCGCGCTCCCCATTTTATCGGAATCCTATAAAGTCTGCCGAATATATCCCACCTACCTATCCCTCGGACAGATGATCGGTCCCGGCTGATATTTTATACATTAGCGTGAGTCTCCTAGCACGTTGTAAATCAATTTTTGAACTGTCTCCTGAATCGAATTTAAGCGTCTCCGCGGGATAGAGGCTCAGTCCGACCGCAGACGGGACAGAGAAACGCTTTTGAATACGAAAAAGATTCGTCCGTCCCGCGTTCTCTCCTCGCCGCAAATGAGCAACCTCTCTCTCTCTCTCTCTCTCTCTCTCTCTCTCTGCCAACTCGAAAGCGTCGACCATTTCTCTCTCCTCCTCCTTTCCACTACACTCCTATGTATTTTACCGTCGCACGAACGTCACGTGTAATGTGTACCTTCTCTCTGACGTACCCACATGCTCCGTGCAACAACGAATCGTACGCTTTATCAGCGTTGTACTCGAGAGTCGGCCATTGTCTCGCACCGTTGCTGGAATTAGGGGTAGAGAAAGTTCCCAAAAGCGGAGATTTTAACAAACGTATCTGGCAGTACATATTGTCGCGACTTACTATTCGCGTGCGTAACACCACTCAGGGTTTCAAAATTAACGTACAATAGGTACGGTACGATATTCACCGTGCGTAATTGGTGCGATTATGCGACACAATGGTCGAGATTGCAGAGAAACGCGGAGCATGCCTAATTGCTTCATCGAACCGGGTTCACCTTCTTCCCTGTACCTCGCCAATTATTTCCGATATTCTTTTTTCCTCCCAGCCGAGCAGAGAGATTTCTCGCGAAATTCTCCAGGAGGATTGGACGAAGCTCGACGAGCTTTCGCTATTTTCGAGTAGCGCGCACGCTATCGAACCTCGTCCCCCTCACCGAGGGAAAGATAGATTTCAAGCAACGAAATCCGTGATACGTCTGTAACGAGATTGTTCCTGACTAGTAAGCCAGGCGGGATACGGTAAACCTCGTTTAAGCTTCCACAACCAAGCAAATCCGGGCCTAAATTCGGGCTTCTGATTGCCAATCGTGTTTCCGTGTGTCCTTTACGGTTGTTTACGCGGCGTCATCCATCACCGTGAGGTACGAACCTACGAAAAACGAGGATCGTACGCAGAAGTGAATTAAACAGCTCGCGGAATTAGTTTAGAACGATTCGTTTAAACACAGAGCCACGGTAGAATCCACTTGCTTCGATAGTTTATACTTCCGGGCGGATTCCACGCAGGAATTTTCCAGCAACCGGTCAGAGCCGTGTCGATGCCCTTTACTCGACGGCCACGGAAAAGAAGACAAAGCGTACACGATGCTGCGAGAAACTGTACGATAATCGCGGGGAGACGATCGAGGAAAAAGCGATCTGGCTTTATCGCGAAAGAGCTGCACGTCACCCAGGTAGAACTTAATCCGGCGCGGCAGTGGGTCGGGGAGGTGAGAGTGGCTGAAACGAGGTAACGGCGTACTCGTTCGCCTTTGGAATCTTCGAAAATCCAGTCGTTGGTTTTTTGCCCGACGACACAAGGTCGGTAAGCGGGTATATATACCCGGAGGCTTTGTCGAAGGAGGAGAAACGAGCTAGAAGAAAATGCCGCCTTTCGACCCACTTCCAATCCTATTTTCGTTCCCAACCACCGTCAGCCCCCCGATCTCTACCCGTTCCTCTTCCATTAGCCGATTGTATTTCAAGTCGAATAAGTCTCACCTGCGAAATCTCTTGCTCGCATTCTAATTGAATACCTTCCTCCCTAAGTGTCAGAGGCGTGAAGCGCGTGATTTAATCGTCACATCTTTCTCACGGCGTTCCGAACAAACGCTTTTATGTTGATGAAAAACCGGAGTTCCTTTGCGCGATTAAAAAGAGTATAGAAAAAAGAAAGAAAGGGGCGGAGGAGAGTGGAGAGGTCGCGCTTGTGTGTAGCTCGTGAAAGTTTCCCGCAACGCGCATTACGCGAAACAAATTCACCGGCCTCGCGAACCTTTCCTAGGCCGAGCCCGGAATTAGCGTGTTTTTTTCGCGAATTCCATTAGCAGATTGCGTTTGAAAAGCGAACCGTAACCATCGGCAGAGACGTTGTACCGCGGTACGCAGCCGAATTTTGTCGCGCGAAGCGGCGAGTTTCACCGCCTCTGGCAACATCTAGCATTTTTTCCAGCTGAAAGTTTAACGTTCCACTCGAGGGACGGTTGTTTTCCAACGAAATCTCGAGACGAGAGAGACTCGGGCGAAGCCGAGAAGCGGAGGAAAAGAAGGTGCCTCGCGTGTCGAGGGCAACGGGATTCTACGTTAACTTTTTGCTGAAACGAACTTTTTCGTACGGTTCGAGTTGGTCCGTAGAGGATTAATCGAAAGCATTCGACCGATCCCGGAGGATGATTCTTTTCCTAAGTACCAGCCGCAATAATAGGAGTTTTAATTGCTGGAGATGTGGGGGGCGGAACGCGGGAAACTTCCGCCGACCAATTTCGAGCAATCAACGTCCTCGTAATATAACAATTCTAATTATTTGGTTCACGCTGGTAGACGCCCGAGGCGATAGAAATTAGGTCGAGCCCTTCCCAAAGAAACCCTCTGCTAACACGTCGAACGCGCTATTTTCTATTATAACACGTTCACCTTCGCGCCAAACTGTTTATTCAGACATGGAACGAACGGATAGAAATAATGCGAAAAATTGGAGTGTAAGGTAGAAAAGTACTTTTGCGCGAATATCGATCGATCGGAATTCTTTTGTACGCGAAAGGGTGTTCGTTCGGATGTAACGTGGTCCTTTCAGGATGACCCGACAGAAAGGTAGGAAGAAAAATGCGGAGGCGCCCGGTGGCAGTGGAACGCGAAACGTCTAAGAGGGTGGCAGGAGATTTCAATGTCCGATTAAAGGTTCGATTTAGAGAAGGAGAAACGGGGGGCAGAAACTTTCGGTGCGGGTGAAGCGAAAGCAGGAGAGGGACGTTGGCAAATGGAAAATCTGGAAAATATAGCTGCGCGCGTTTATCGTGCAGCTGTGGGCCGACCGATATTTAAATTGGTTCGACTGGAAGCGAGATCGAGTTGCCAGTGCCGATGTCACGTTCCAGCCACTTCTGCCGGATTGTCGAATGACGTGGTAGCCCGCCTCGCGATTTTTAACCGTCGCGAATAATCGAAAACGATTTTCCCATGCGAAACAAAGCCCGGCCTATTTGCCGGAAAATCACGGCACAATTTCACCTGTAGACACTCACAATTAAATATACCACGTGTGTCACCTGTACACCAGCACCGTTCCGATAAACCGTAGGTGGATTCACACGCGTGTCCACTCTGGCCCGTACAAAAGCTACCCGCCTATAATTCCCTTTGAACGTAGAAGAGGCGGGCATTAAAACGAGAAGGGGATGTGTGACAGGGGACAGGTACGATAGAGGAAGCAATCGCATTTTCATTCGCTTTCCACGAATATTCCCACGCGTTCTATCGCGGCGTAAGTCCCTGGTACGGTCAAAGGATACGCGCGGTTGCCTGGTGAAATTTCGAAACCCTTCACTATGCGGAACATAACGTCCGGTTTAAATCCGTAACAGTTATAAACATCACCGACCAGCTTACGGTAATTCCACGCCGGATGTAATGGGAGTACCCATGTTTCCCTGCAGCGCGAAATCGCAAAGTCGTGAGGCACCTTACTCCGCCTCGACATGCTACACGTTTTAACGCCATCCGGGAAATTCACAGTCGAGAAATCTGCCGTGAAATCAGCCGAATTCCTAGCTAACAAGGAACAGGAACACGCGGTCGACGATCACGATGGAAAGAGGAACGAGGGAACCTTCCTGATAACAGTTCTTCTTCTCCTCTCTTTTTTCTGCAAACTAACCCTTTTCAACGCTCGTCCGGAACGACGTGGAACGTACGAAGGAGAGAAAAAGTCGGGAGCAAAAGGAGGGCAAGAAACGTGACGTGTATCTACGGTAATTCCGCGGTTGGTCAAAAAGGCGAGCTCGATTATTTTCACGGCTTATGCCTAGTACGTACGTAATATGCGCGCTTAAGAGTATTCTTATCGCTGTGTACACATTCCTGGCGAATATAACGGAGGAGAGATATAGAATAGAGCGATACCACGAATCCTCGATAACGTACTACCCGATCTCGCGTGGATTCTACCGCGCGAATAAACGAAATTGAAAACCGAAATGTCGTTACCCCGATTCAATCTCGCCGTCGGCATGCACATTCGAACCTAATACGCTGCAACTCCCTTAGCAAAACGACGACGCCTTCGCGTCGAGGAGAATATCCACGACGTTGTCAATTTGCGCTCTCTATCCAGCGGATCGCAACGATCCAGTGCTTCCCCTAAGGAACTACGGCAGAGTTGCCACGACGTAACGTGAATTTCCATACAATTCGAATTGATATTTGGTCGCGAGCTGCCAGACCGAATCGCGTTCACTGTGAAACGTTTAACCACAGATTGAGCGGAACAAGTTTCTCCTACATACATATACATATGTATAGCGAACGCTCTCGCTCTCGCGTCGCGCAGATACTTGGAAAGTACGATCATGGAAATTCTCCGGTGATAATTTGAAGAAAGATAGCGGTAGTTGAACGATAACCTAACCGTTCCAACGGTAAGCGCGGCAGCTTCGATTCCGAAATGGCGGCGGATTGCGGACCCTGCATTAATTCCGAACGACCGGCGGCTTACAAAGCAGCATGCGCTGACCTTAGTTAGATTACGTTTGCATTAGGAACTCGAGCGGAATGCCGCTCGAGAGCGGCTACGCCACCGCAATTTACAGTTCACACGTCGTGAACCGACGACGGATGACCGATCCGTGCTCCAAACTGCCTCCACCGGCTCTCTCTCGAACGTGACGCCAAGACGCGGATCGCATCCGCGAAACTGTCCAATTTCATCCGTCTCGCGTGACAATCGTGTACGATCGAACGTTCCTTCTTTCTTTTTAAACACCCTTCACCGTGTTTTGCAATTGGAAACACGTCGTTTGAGCGCGATAATCGAGAATTGGACTTTCTTCGGGGAAACCCGATTCCCTTCTAATTTTAATAGCTCCTCTTCCAGGACTTTACACAAGTGTGTAACGTCTCTGTACATACTCTGGCGATTTATCGCGTCGCGAGAACCTTTACAATTCGAATTTTTCATCCGTCAACCAGCCCTGGGGAGAAGCGGTGAAACGAGAAGCGATTCGCGGGGAACGTGACGACTCGAGATCGAAGACCGCATCGGCGAGATTCCAAGTAAATTTCATTCAAATCGCGCCGCGGAACGGAATATTAATTGAATCGGAAAATTCGCTGGTCCCTTTCGCGGGGGAATATTGATGTAGTGGCCGATTAAAATTATAGCCTGGCTTTTCTCGAAAAATTTCATCTCCCGTCAACAACTCGGCGGGGCGTGTGTAACGAGGTTCGGTGGAAAAATCAAAGCGCGTGGAATTAACGATCGACGGATAGATCGTTAGGAAGTAATCGACGTTACCACCGGCCATGTCCCATTTTCGCTCAAATTTTCCCCGCGTATTCGAAAAATCTAC
>NW_017101002.1:434658-455564 GCF_001263275.1 Habropoda laboriosa
TCGTCCACTCGTCTCTCTCAGTTTCGCCCAATAAAACGAAGAGCAATTGAACGAGGAACGTGACGTGCCCGCGACCAAGATCACATCTGCGGACATCGAACTAATATTAATTCAAATCACGTTCCCGGATGGAATATTAATTGAATCGAAATACCCTTCTCTTTTTTTCCCTTTTTTTCCCTTTTTTTCCCATTTCGCGGACACCCTCGTCGGGTAGCTATTTCCCCTGTCAAATTTGAACTTTCATTTCACAAGGTAACGCGTACATACATGTATATGTATACACACCACCTCTGATGGAGGCGCCAGTCTCTTTGAATTACTTTTTACCTTTCGACAAATACAGCGTATTTCACTGAAATGAAACGACGAGAAAAGCGGGGAAAAAGCATTGGAAAAATAAGCGTAAACGAAGTGGAAAATTCCGGGTTAATTGTAATACTTGGAAGAAATGATTTCTCGAAACGGTCTCGTGTTTCTCTGTCAGAAAGGAGAGATTTAACTCGCAGCCTTGACTCGCCGTTTCACTTAATCGTCGGTGGCTTGAAACGCATTGGCGCTGGGTACGACGACGAACTCAATTTGTCGGAAACGTTTGCCAGGTAACGCATTAAACTGAAGCTAGTTAGCGAGGGAGGACGTTACAAAGGGATCGGTAGAACGTAACGAGGATTTATTAGGCTTCTAATATAGAGACAAAAATGAACCTGCCAAGTGTCGACGACGTTCGCTAAGGCACGCTTTCATATCCTCTACCCTCTAACCATAAATTAAAACTGGAAAGCTTCGTCCTGGCAACGGAATGATATCGCAAAAAATAATGTTTCACGGTGTAGTTTAATATTAACTTCAGCCGGGAGCTTTAAATTAAAACCTATTTATCTAGCCCACGATGAAACGAGAACCGAGGAACGAACACAGGTGCTAATGTTCAGTCTTTGTGAATCAAAAGGGACACGCTTGTAAAACCTTTTCCGAGCGAATATCCTATAAATGCGTCTATAAATAAGCGTTGTCGATAACCGTTTTCACTTGAAACTCGCAGTAACGTAATAACGTACTCTCGAATCCATTGCGGCCACCGTTTGCCCGAGCATTCCTCCGCGTTTGCGAGATACACAGAGGAGGCACATCGCGAGCCACTTCCTTTGTCGGCATCGTTTACCGATTTGTGGCAAATATCTCTGCGATAACGAGAATATTCTATCCCCTCTCTCCCACCCAACGCCACTTTTCCATCCACCGTTTAACCGCGAAACGTGGAACTGAACGCGATACCGTCTGCAAAGAATCAGATTACGAGGATTTCCCATTTTCAAAGTTATCCGAGAGAGAGGTGCAACGACCGAGAGACAAGTCGGCGGTGCTAAATTTACGATGATTCAGCCCAATTGCAAGAAACTTGCTGCAACGGCCTGACCGCCGGTCCACTTGAAAACCTGCCGTTTCCCTTCCAGAGAGCAATAGATAACGGACAACAGATAACGACAAGCACAAGAGATTACCCTCGCAATTAACCGATCCTTATTACGTGCGGCAAGTTACTTGGCAACTAATAGCGCGGCATGCTCGCATCACTGCCTCCCGGCAATGCCCACATCGATTTCATTCTCTCCTCGCCAGGGAGCACTTTGCACAACGATAATTACTCACTCGCGAGCAACGATACGAACCGACGAGAACCGGAACGTTTTCCGATTACCCGAAAACCTGCAAGAAGTGGATGCGTATTTATGTCTCGATCCACCGGGCCAAACCTGTATAAATTAATCGAGTTACGACAGCAACCTCGGCTTAACGACCTCTGTAATCCTGGACACCGAACGACGAACAGCCGCAGCTGCGCGTTTAATTCCTTCGCCGTTCCGACATTGTAAATAAACCCGTAATGGGTACACAGCTTACTTTTCTCGTCGATCTTCAGTTCAACCAGATCCTCGCTATTTTTCTGGAGGATTCTGCGTTTCGTCGAATCGAAGCGCGGAGGAGACAATTGCCGTCAAAGAACGCTTTACGATACATGCAGAATTACGAGACACGGCGCGCTCGCGATAGTGAAGAGGAAGGGCGAATTTCAGCAGCGTTGCTGCTCGTTCCAAGGTACGAAGAATTTCTTACACTCGAAGCATTCATGCGGGGAATTCCGAGCACGTAAATCTTGGCAAATCTTGCGAGTGGCCTTCCAGCTCCGTCCCCTCCGTCGCCGCCCACCATTTTCATCCTCTTTTCTTGCCTCTTCGCCGGCCTTTTTCCCAATGTTTCCGAGCTATGCAAAGGAGGCGTATTCGTGACTCGACGGAAGACGACTTTAGGGAACGCTTTCACGTCTCGCCGAACCTACTCTCGTGTTCACCGTTCAGTATTAAACGAGATTAATTCTTTGCCCTGTCGTGTGAACGTTTTCGACAACCGCGCGGCACCGAGTGTTTTCGTCCTGCTGCTGGATCTTCTCGAAAGAAAAACCGATAAAAACGCACCGTATAGATACGTACGTGTGTACACGTTTTGAGCATCGGTGAAACGCAATTTGTTTCCGCCGTTCGCGAAAATATTTGCGCATAAAGTCGATCCAACAGCGGAGAAAAATCTGTCGATTCGTTCGCTGCGCGATATTAATTTCACATCCCAGCGTACTCGAGCGATCGAGCGAGGATACTCTTCCTTCTTCGATGTCCACCGCAACCCCTATGCCCGTTTTACAATTAACGCCGGTAGAGCCAATTCGAAAGGAGCAACGTTGGTGCACGATCTTGCGGTTGCTTCGGTCGGTTACAGGACTGGAAAGTGAATCGCGGCGAGATTTCACCGTACAGATAAGACGTAAGCGTACTCGGGAGAACGTTATTCGGAGAAACGAGTCGAAACTGCTATCGATCCACGATAGTGGCCCTTCGGGACAACGGGCACTCTACCGCCGCGCGAGATTCCAGTTATTATTTGATAATACCCAGGGCTGTTAATGAAACCGGCTACCTAAACACCTACGCTACCACTACTCGGTCATGCTCGCGTGCGCTACACCGAACGTTATCACGGACAGGGCGGTGAATCCTCTGGTAAGTCATAAACTTGTCCAACTTCGACATGGTATCTTAACCCGCAAATTGGCCAAGAAGCCCGGACTAATTTTCATGCCCCTGCGAACCTCTCCTGCGCGAACAGACCGTGTAATCTCCAGCTTCCTCGGTTCCCTGTGTTACCGCTGTACATACTCGCAACAGGTTCAAAAATCCGCTCTCCACTGTTCGTTATTAATATCCGTGCACGTGCACGGAACTAATTGCTTCGAAGCGAATCGAAGTCCGCGGTACGTTGTCCGCGTTTACCTCTACTGGCCTGGACTTCTAAAGCAACGGATCCCTATTTCACGCTCTTAAACGTGCCCGTCCCTACCGCGTACCTACATATATACTTTTAGCGAGGATTCTCGGTAAACGGATAGTTTGGAAAAAGCTGAAACGCTCGCGATGACTCGGTACAGGTCTACTTTCCATCTCGTCTCTTTTCCAGCAGTGGGATAAATTAAACGCCGAGTTCTTTCCCACAAGGAGAGCGTAAACGGGGTCGACAAGTGCCGGGGATGGAAAAGCGGGAAGAACGGAGCCGCGGTCATTTCGAGGAGGAAAATCGCTATTTTCAGGGGAGAGCGAATTTGGGTGGAAGGATCGAAGGCGCGAGGATGGAAAAATCGGAGAATATCGAGTATGGTCCGGAACGACTTTGCCTCGGCTCACTGTCCCAGGATCGAAGATTAAAGTCTCACCACGAGCCAAACGTAATTACTTCAGTTCTCTTTCATCTTCGCTCTATCTGTCGCCTTGGGCAAACTGTAAGACCCTTGCTGGGTCAACCCGTTCTCTAAAGGCTCTTAAGTGCGACAGTTTATTTGCTCGGCTGCGGTTCGACGTAGAAAGCGGAGAAGACTCTCGGGTGTCTTTGAGATCGACCGGCATCGACTCTCCAACCTACGAACATACGTGCGCGCAAAATGAGTTTTCCTTTCTTTCCTCCCTCGCATACGTAACGATCAGTCTTCTCCTCTCGCAAAGGAGAACTCCCTTTTAAAACTTCCAGTTACCTTTCCTCCGCGAGAATTCATCCTGCTCCTTCTATCCACTTGAACCGCACCCTATATATTTTTCCTCTCTAAACTTGCCGAGAGTTACGCCTGGAAAAGCGTTCTCCATCACCCCGACTTCTCACCCTGTCGCCATCTCCCTCTCTCTCTCTCTCTCTCTCTCTCTCGTTTGTACAAGAATAATGACTCGCAATCAGGTTGAAAGGGAACATCGGAACGATCGCGAGACTGGTACACTTTTCAGCCGGTATAACAGCAGCTTTGTTCCACGGATTTTGATGCGGTGAAGAGTAATTGTGCCGTAAATGTACTTAACCGCTATCGGCACTCCGCTCGAACTCAATTCGCCTCGATTCAGTCTTTCCAAGCCTCCTCCTCTCCCTCCACACGGAGTTTGGTTTACTTGACCGGACACGATTTAAACCAAACGCTTCAACGAAAGTTCAACCAGCGTGGAATGAACACTCTCCGCTTCGCCGTGGCGCGTTCTGCAGCTGTTAGTCAAATCTCGTGCACGATCGATCCTCCACCGACATATTCCACCTCCACATTTGCATTTCTTCCACTGTCTCGTGTCGGATAACACGATCGGGAGTGAGAGCACCAGCGAAACCTGCTCGCGTCTCGAAATGACGATTCTGTCGTTTGAAACGGACTACAATGGGGTAGATCCGATTTCAATTGTGTACGTGATATCGAGACCGCAGCCGTACACGAGCTCGGCAATTTGTTCTGTTACCCCTATACGATCCCCTTTGAAGGGATATCCCTAGAATGGGTCCTGCTCGCTGGAACACTAACCGCGAATCGACCAAGATTTATCAATCGATCCTTTTCATCGCCATTTTCCACTCCGTACACCGACCGAGGACAAACAAACGACGGATCCCTTTTCCGCACGTATTTCATTCCGACAATTATCATCTCGCCGGTGACAAACTTTCCTGTTTGCACTTCCTCCGACAAGTCTCGGTAGTTCTTATTAGCCTTGAAAAAATCCAACGATCTTTGAACTTTTCCACGGAGAAATCGTCGTTGATTATTTGGAAGAACGGAGAGTTTTGGAGATAAACGAGAGCTCGCATTCGACCATCCGTATACCGGGTGAACCATTTGCAAAGTTAATCGCCGCTCGCACGTAAACGCCTGTGCGCGTTCTTCGCGTGGCAGTGAAATGTGACGACACAAGCCAGACCTATGCTACCGCGTCGGTAGTATATGCGCGCGTTTAAACCGCCATCCCAGTGGCTACAGCATTCGTTTCTTTTATTTTCATTTTTCCTTTTTTTTTTTCTATCTATCTCTCTACCCAACACGCACATTTTTCGCTGCGCTACTTTAAACGCGGTTTTTTCCATGGTCGAATTTAGTACGACGGAATATCACGAAGGGAGGTGTGCTATTTGCGTTTCGTGGACGTTAATCAGAAGACCAGTTATCACCGTCAAAGTTCAAGCAAGTCATTCTTGTCCCGGAACAGTTAGCGAGTCTATACATATAGGACGGCACGAAACTTAGTTTGACGCAAGCTACAGAGAGGTTCTTCGATCGAGTGTCCGTCCACTTTGACATTGATGTATGTATCTACTAGCTCGTACGAAATCTCTCCCTTCCTACCTACGCGACGTGACGATATCGCGCGTATTAAAGTGACGAAAACCCCGGACGCGACAAAACTGCAGAATAAACGCGCGTGTGCGCGCAAAATAAACTGGATCTGATGGTAAAAACGACGGACACGCTGACGCAGCGACTAGAGTGGCCTTTAACGCAGCCGATAGAGACCGGACGAACATCTGCAAAGCGCACCGCCATATGGCGCATTCATATCGTTCGACACCGAACTTAATTTCGAGCCGGTGGCCAGCGGAGCGCGCGGCTAAACACGATCCGTCGAGTCGATCCACCGGGATCGAAAAGAAAAGGTACGGAGGCCGAGAGTACGCTGGACGAATAAAGGAGACGGTAAAGGAGAGGAGAGAAGAAAGGCGAGTCTCTCCATCCGTCACGTACGAAACACACGGAGGAATCGCGTTTCGCGGTGTGTCAACCCTTCCTTGGACGTTTCGGCGGGGAGAGCTGGAGCGGATTACCACGATCGAGAGAAACGGAAGAAAGTGTGAAAGATAGGCGTAGGTGGTGGTATAACCAAGGAAGGAAGTAGAAAGGGTAGAATAGAAGCAAACCAACCAGGCTCCCAGCTTTCGATGCATCCCATTATGGAAATGCGACCTCTCGCGGCTCTTGAAAATTATGTTGATGTTATGCGGCCCACCCCTTCTTCTTCCAACACCCCACTCGACCTCCACTCGACTTTCTCTTCCCCTTCAGCTTCCAGCCATCCTCCTTGAGGTTCAAGTTGAAAACAGTTTCGGGCTTATCTCGAATTCATAAAATACAATTATCCTTTTTTCCACCCTTCTCTTTCTCCCTCTGGACGAATTTCGACCTGGAGAGACACTGTATTCAAGATCTTACGTGGCTCCGTACTGTACGTCATCCTCCACCTCGGCTTCCTAGTCGTCGTCGTCGTCGTGATGTTTGCTACTCGAGAGACGCTCTTAAACGGAATTATGACCACGAGCGCTACTAGGGCGCGTTTACACACAGAGAAATGAAATACGAGGCTAGAAAACGAGGGCCGGGAAGGGAATCAGGGTTTCAGGGTAGTTTCACCTCGGGAATTCTGTGCGAGGATAGAAGCGAGGAGCTGGGCAGGAGCGATGGCGGCCGTGCATCACTCTTACGAAAGGAGCGACGATCTTATATGTCTCCGAGACGCTCTCAAAGTGGTTTTGTCAAGGCGCGTCGATGAAAATTAATAGCCAGCCACCGTCTCGCGTTCGTTCGATCTTCGTCCGTTGCGATTTCTGGCTAGTTAAAAGCCGCCGGTCACCGCCCCTCTCGAGAGTTCAGATTTGCACCGGGCGAAAAGTTTCGCTCGTTAGAATTTGAAATGTGGTGTAAGTTGCCTGAGATTAAACCGTAATCTGCTCTTTCCGACACCCCTCCAAATTACTTCCTCGTTCCTGTATTATTGAAAAAGAATCCGCTCTAACCATATTCCCCGTGTAGTATCGCCGTGGGAAGGGGAGAATTCGGTAGACAAGAGATCGTTAGCGGTGAAAGGGCAACGTTTTCGGTCGCGAAATGTCACGCTCTCCAGCTCCACGTAGCTACGGCGCCGCGGCGTCTCGGTGGCGCTTCGGAGCGTTAATGCAGCAAACACAACAGCGCAGAACGGCTCCGTGATCAATCGACGCGGTTTCGATTATTCGACCATAACCACCGCCTCGACGAGTCATTGATAATATACGGCACCGTTTATGAAAGGGTAGTTGCGGCGGTTTATTAACGCTTCTCCGTATATGCGTAAGTCGTGTAATCGATGAAATATGTACATTGTTCGGGAGCATCCGACAACCACTTCTGACCCCTCGAACCGCGTTAAACACCTAGCAACCGACGAACGAGAACCGTGAAAAAAAAAAGAAAAGTAGAGGGTAGTAAAGTTTCCATTGGATATTACACGGCAACTTTCCGCGTTCGTCTTTGTCGTGCCACGGCTGTTGTGACTGAAATTTTCCTAATTCCCCATGCGTTTTTCCCTCGGTGCTCCCTTTTTACGCTCTCGTGGTAAATTTTAGAGGGAAACGAGGGAAAAATGTGCGGACTTGGGGCAAAAAGTTTCTCCAAATGATTGCGCTGTTCTGTCGTTTCGAGATAGGCGAAACGAGCACAAAGCATACATAAATTAATTCCTTTTTATAGGAATTAGATTACTACCTGGTGTATTTGAGCTTTTTACTACGGCGATATTACGGTTATCGGTTGTCGTTCGACGGCATAAAATGCGCGAGCATCGAATTTGAGTGCGCGACAGCGTTCGCGGTGACAAATACGCTAAATTATTCCTATCGAAATATCGCTTAATCGATCAGCTAGGGGGAGAAAAAGGAGGCAGTTACATTAAAAATCTACGCCTGCATAGTACGTCCTTTCGTCTCTCTTTCTCTCTGGTTTTTTCATTTACCGTCACGGCAAACCATCGGAGAAGTTTATACGTGGACAGCGAAAGCTGTACGCGTTCAATAATACAGTTCCACGGAAAATATTCATGGGCCGCGCTCATCTGAAAGTCAAAAAATAGGCGCCGAGTGAAAAGGCCGTTCGCGCGCCGCTAAAAGTGTTATATACGCTCGGTCGAAGGGTACACGAGAGGAAATTTATTAAAAGTATAATAAGCCTGTGACAGCGGCTACGCGATGTATGAGCTGGCGCGTCCATTCGCGCGATCTTAAACAGTTTTAAAGAGAAACATCGAGAACGTGCCGGGGAATTTATCCGACGACGTATATTGCCCCACTAAGTTTCCCCGAGGCACGTGAACCTTTCTCTCGCTTTCCAAGATTTCGCGTGGAAACCTCTCTCGTACAGTTTCAAGCTCGAATATACTGTATACGAATATCTACCCAGAGGCGTGTCAAATTTTTCTCTCGCGCGGAGGAAAAAATGTAGGACGACCGGGGCAAAAGTTGTCGGATATAAAGGTGGTTGAAAAAGATACGAACGTATCGACAAAAATTCGAACCATCCAAGCAGAGTTTCCTTGGTGGTGAAACTCGACAAACAAAGCAACGTTCGACTGTAACTACGCTTAACGCGAAATATCGCCCATTATTATCCATTATACCCGCGCTTGTTCGCAAAGACTTTCGCAAGTAATAAAGCACCTTTACGCGGCAATGTACGAGCTGCGAAAACGGAGCTGGCCCGCTTCTAGGGAAAGTTTTCCTGTTTACCGAGAAAACTGAAGGAAAATTATCGTCGCCGGGCTGGCTTAACTCGCGCTCGTTCCACGCCCGCGTAGATCCACGGCCTGACGTGTTTCTTCGTTGAAAACACAGGTGAAAAGCACCGGTTACAACGCCATTGTGACCATGCGCCGTAGCACGATGAAGAGAATCGAGGGAGAGAGGGAGAGAGAGAGAGAGAGAGACGTATAATTTTTCCCCCGGCGATGTTGAAATGAAATAGGAAGCGAGGAGAAAGTAGAGGGCAGGCCCGCCCCTTGCGTAGCCTAGCGTCAGCCTGGACCGTCGAGAAAAGGACGAGGAAGGTGCGATGAAAACCGATGAAGGCTAGTAGTTGAGCAAACTTTCAGACGGAGAGGAGCAAAAGCAACTGTAGACAAAAATGCGAGGGCTTGAAATCGAAATACGCGTATTTCAATTTCCATTCGAAGAGAACGTCAAAGGAAGAGTGAAACTTTCGAGTACTAGCCAGCCCCGACCTTTTGATGCTGTGCAATTAAACCAGTCAAGCCCTGCGTCCTGGTCCAGAGAAAAAAGCGAACGTTTTACCGAACATATTGCCACGTTCACGGTAAAGCGTCCCCGCAGGCACTCTCCGCCCTCTCTAGCCATTTTCTCAATTCAAATGTTCCCTTCCAGTTAATAAAAAGCTTTTAATTTCTGCCAAGGGACGAGAAAATTATCCGGCGCCGCTGGCCACTCTCTCTCTCCTCTCTCCTGTTTCGAATTTCTAATTTCTGATCGTTCCGCGCCGATTTCGTTTCATTGCACAGAGAGCGACCACGCGGTGGTACTCGGCGGGGCGACACGTGCAAGATAGTATCGGTGATAAATCTTAAACCAATTAACACCGGCGCGGCGGAGCGACATCCTGCTCGTCGCTTTGGTCCGCGAGTGTGTCAGGGCCACTGGGATGTGCGCGCGTTCCCACAGCTGCATATAATTAAAACGCGCTTAACCCAGCTTACATTTGCATACGTACGTAGCCAGCGGAACTCGCCTGGAACCGTGAAATCTCTTCCACCCCGAAGTCTGTGTCGCGCGCACACATTCCCCGGATGGGAGGAGAAAAATGACCAAGGGAATTACGTTGCGACACGTTGCTCGCGCCGCCTAAATAATTACGTTCCGGAAGTTCGCGGAGATGCTGACGAACCGGCCGAATCTTCCACCAACTGTCGCAACTCGAGATGAACATTAACCGAACGGAATAATTAAACGCTGACAACCGCTACGGTGTCTGTAACGTGAAACGCGATAATGTCTATATCTACCGACCCTCCGATAAAGAATTCTCGTTGGCTGAATTATCAACTCGTTTAGATATACGACCAGGCCATCAACCGGTTGTAACAACCGCGAGAAAGATACGCTTGGAATATTTATAAAAGCTCTGCGTATACGGTTCGATACGGATCGTAGATCCACCTCGACTTACGTTTGCCTCCGCGTGACGGTAGCAATGCGCAAAACGGTTTGCGAAAGCAGAAATTCTTTTACAACGACGACACCCTCTCGTTTCGTATATGTAATTCGCGAGGCCCTCGCGGCACCGGAGACAAAGCCCGACACATTTGGAAACTTGCGGAAAATCGAGTGTCCGCGGAAGAATTCGGAACATGTCGAGGAATATTCCTGGAGAATGTTTCGAACGTGGAGGGAAAGACCGGAGAGACAGCGAATCTTCCGACAGACGCTCAAAGTCGGAACTTCCGATATCCGATCAAACGATCCATTAAACAACGAGTTCTACCGGGGAAGTTCTCGTTCAAAGTTGGCAACGACTTAAGGACGACTTGCTCAACTAATCGCCGGTTTAAAATTGCACCGTCCCATACCTACGCGGAGGTGTTCGCGATTCTTTCCGCTGCACGCGCGCCTGCCTCTGACGAAGGGCAACCGATCGCGACGGAGAACCCTCCACCCGGAAAGTAAATTGCAATTACCAGCGGATAAATTCGCATCCGAAAGTTGCGAGCGTTAATCGCGGCACGCGCGCACTTAATCGTCCGTTAAAATTGACATTTTTACGAGCACTTCCGCTTGTCGCGAACCGGAGAATTGAGAATAAAGCTACCGTGTAAAACGGCCTCGCCTCGCGTCCCTCTATTCCCTCCCGTCGACCTATTCGTCGCGTCGTTCGAGATAAGTATTTTATCTCGCATAGTATCTACGATTTTAGCCTTCCTCCCTCGTCGTGATAAACAGAGCGAACCTGTAACGAAAAGAAAACGTGAAGAGGTGGAGGAGCGCGCATCCTCCAGAAAGCATTTTGTTTACTGCAAAAGAGATTGCTACGATGAAATGGTACGACGTAATTGCCGCGCGAGTTTTTAGAAGGGGAAATTTGCTTCGACATTTCCGCGAGAGCTCGCCTTCGCCGCAACTTAAATTTTCCTACGGTGAAACAAAGAGCAACCGTCTGAAAGTATTCCCGTGACGTGTACCACGGAAAACTTACCCCGCTCGCACCGCTTCCCAACGAACATTCCCATTCAACGAGATTGGAATAATTAATTACGGCCTCGCGGTACCGGAACGACGACCCAGAACGATAAAATATCTGGCCCCTGGCTCGTCAAGCTCGGCAGACTATCCGACGAAAATGAATTGCCGACCGGAGTACGCTGCGTCACGGTAAGAAAGTCTGGCTCGAACACGGGACACCTTTAGGTAGATCGCCGTGGGAGCATTTTAGCAAAAGTGAAAGAGGCAGCGAGAGAGAGAGTGAGAGACGTACTACTCGTAACTAAGCGTACTATTTCGAGCAATCCTGTTAGTTAGTAGGAGCAGCACGTCGAGGGATTTATCTTGAAGCGTGGACTGTGGACGGCTTAAGAGGGTGGAGGATTCGCATCCTTTCGGCTGGCTCTCCCTTTCGCGTTCACGGACTTGCTTCGCTCGCTGGATGAACTTCAATCACACGTGGCGTGCTCGAATGGTCCAGCAAAGCAGCAGGAGGCTGTGAGTGCGCGCTCCCTAAACTTCACCTGCGATCCCTCTAGCTAGTTAAGCTCTCTCGCTCCCTCTACCACCACGCTCCCGTGGATAATCCTGTATACATAGCTGCCTCCTTCCGACTCGTCCTTTTACACCTCGCGCGGTCTCTGTGCTGCTCAAGATATACCTAACCCTCGCCGCGTACATATGCATTTGCTTTGTGTATCCTATGAGGTTTGCCAGCGTCATCCCAAGATCACGTTGGATTTCGCTTCATAAATCTGTTATTCCAGCAAGTGTATACCGGCAGAGATGATTTCGGGAGACAACGATTATCACGGGGCGACCGCGCTTTCCATGGAACATGCGCATCGTTACTTTCAAGTCTTCGCTATACGTATCTCGCAGAGAAGTAAAAATACAGGAGAAGTAAAAATAAAGGATAATTACCTAATAAGTCGTCAAAGTAAACGATACATACGGTGATTGAAAAGAAGCGTCTACCTTTGACAGGCGGAAACCAGAATTATCCCTCTCGAGAGCAGAGAGGGAGATTTCCGGCGAAATCTGAGCCTATCTGTCCGTGAAAATAATCCCCCGGTTCGCATCGTGTACACTCTCGTAATCGTTTCTTTTCCGGCAACACCCGCCGCCCGTGAATGGTCCAATGTTCCTCCGGAAATAAATCTGTCTCTTCCCGCGGGACTAAACCGGATTTATTTCCGTGGCTGTAACTTTAGTTGCACCAGCGTGGCCCGTTCATATAGGTCACGCCGGTAAGTCTCCGTAGTTTGGACGGTGCGCCGTTTAAATCGCCGCGTCGAGACTTGCGACAAAAGCGCGCCGCTTCGTTGCTCGCCGACCCAACAACGATTGTCCAACCGCTTCCTGCGATTTAATCCGACCCGCAAACACCTCTAAAGACTGCTCCTATTCGTCCGCGATCCATCCATAATCCAAAGATCGCCCGTCTTCTCTCTTTCTCTCGTTGGTTTTTCCCTGGCCAAAAGTGTACTCGCGGCAACCTGTTTCGACGCGAGATCCCGCGGCAAGAAGTATGATTCTGGCCGATTGCCCGGCCGTGGATCCACGATCGTAACGACGCATAAATGATTCGCGAAAACGGTGAGAGGGTGGGATGATCGAGCGAGCGGAAAAGCGGGTAAAGCACGAGCAAAGTGACGAAAGGGGAGAGTCGAAAAAGGATGGGAGGGAGCGAACGCTCGGAGAAACATTCGTCTTAGGATTATGTTCGCGAGTGATCTCATGCGAGAACGGTATAAATTCGGTGGCTGAGCAGCGAAAGGGGTTGCCAACAAATGGCCCTATGAAATGCCCGCAATTTGGGTAATGTGCCGTTGTAATGAGCCCACGGCTAGCCTCGATCCACCGCGAATAAATAAAGTTGCGAGAGACGCGGCTGCTGTCCGGCACGCTCCTCTCTCTCTCTACCTTTTTCCTCAGGCCCTCGAGCAAAACCATCTCGTGTAGCTCGATAAATCAATGAAATTGCTCGACCGCGTCTCCAATTTATACTTGAGATAATATTCTCGTTTCGGAAGATGAGTTACGGCACGGCCGCGATAAGAACCTTTTTCCCCGCAAACCTACCACGATCCTGCCATTTAACGACTCCGTCACGTTCATTCTCGTGAATCGCGAAAGCTGTTTCGTTAGATCGTGTCACGCGATACCAGCCGAAGGTAATTCCAAACGTCGACCCGTTTAAACACCACCTACTATTCAATCCATAACACTGCACGCCGAGAGGAGAGTTACCGTGTAGAAAATACACGGAGCTCCCGTCGGAACATTAAATCCGAAGATCATGCTTTAACGCACCGCCGTTCCACCGGCGTTATTTCGTTTCCCGACACGAAAATCCACAGCCCGGGGAAATCGGGCCAGTTGACTCGCGCAAAAGTCGAATCGGTGACCTGAATTTACGGGCGCGTTAGTTTAAACGGAAAATCGGCAACAC
Organism: Habropoda laboriosa; assembly: GCF_001263275.1. Lineage (NCBI taxonomy): Eukaryota > Metazoa > Arthropoda > Insecta > Hymenoptera > Apidae > Habropoda > Habropoda laboriosa. The sequence continues at coordinate 448,472 of NW_017101002.1, forward strand.
GTTGGAATAAAATTTAATCTCTTCCGAGCGAACAATTGGACGTATCGAAATTGTTACGTACAAACTTGAATTTTATCATACTTAATTCGCGAGAAATCCTTTCACGTGTCTCGGTAAATCATCCTAGTAAAATTTCACACAGACTGCGTTCCGTCTGTCTGAAATGCTCGCGAGGTGAAACGTAACTTTGTTTACTCGAGATTTATCATTCGAAGCGCTTCCCGTCCCGTGGCCACAAATAGACGCTACTATTTTATGTATCGAGAAAACGCCAGGAATATCAAGACAAACTAGCGCGGCATGTGCACATTATTTCAAGAACATCGGCCTGACGTCTTCCTCTTTCCCGACGTAATATCTCCCTCCGAAAACTCCCACACGTGTAAAACGTATTTACGTATGTACTCGAGATGCAAAAGTGCACCATTAAAAGCCCCGCTTAGGTAACTCGAACGAGTTTCAAACACGCGCCACGTCAAGCGGTTATATTCGCCTTTCGGGAATTTATCTGCGGGAATTTGAATGAAATTACCGAACTGTCGGAGAAGGAGAGGAGGTGATCCTAAATCGGCGGGCAATCGTTGGCGTTGATCGCGAATTGGAAACTCGTTAAGGCAAACAGACCGGTCAACGTGACACGTTCCACGAGAGTATGCAGACTGGCGTGTTAAAGCGGAAGCGTCATACACCGTTAATGTCGCATCAAAAGCCTTATTGATCTTAATTAAGTGTCTCTACTTAATGGTCGAATATCGATTAGTCTAGGCCTCGTACGCGCCCCTTCCTGCTGGGTCAACGATCCCTTCTTGCGAATTGCGAATGATCGATGGCGGACGTCATCGGGGACCGACCACCGAGTGATTTATCGGTTTCGATCGGCCACCATAATACGATGTCCCAGCCTCGTCCTTTAGGGCACACACTGTCTTCGGGTTCATCCATTTCGAGCACCCTTATCGATCGTTATATGTATTTATGAATTCGCCGTGATCGAGGTTTTTGAATTATGAGAAAAGATTTCCAGGGGAAACTAACCACCGCGCTCGTTCCCCTTTAAACGTCGCGTCCCGTCAAAATCGTTACCAGGACGCTGGTATTCAAGTTCCCGCGATATCAAGCGGAATCTCCTTAAAAGGTGGAAGAAGAATTTCTTTCCTGCGAAACTTTTCTCGTCTTCCGATGTTCCGAGCGACTACGCCGCGACAGTACCTTTTCTTCCAATATTCACCATCCGCATATGCGTCCCGAGCTGAGATACTGCGATCCAATTTGCATATCCGACCGTCTATGCGCGCGAAACGTGCAACCGAGAATCTAATCAAAATCCCAGACGATGATAAACGAAGAAGAAAAAGTACACGCATAGTAGTAGTGGTCTACACGTGGTATATGGTACCATCGTGTCTATCATTCGCTCTCCCTTCCGCGCTCGGGAATAGAAAAAAATCGGACGGAACCACGTTAATCGAGGCCTGGGTAAATATCGATCAGCTTCTCTTCTTTTCCGCTCGCCTAAATCGCGACCGTTCGTTCTCGTGAAAATGAAACGAAGAGAAGAAGAGAAGAAGAGAAGGAGAGAAGGAGGTCGTATCGCAAGCCCCGGATATCGTTATCGCAGTTCATCTCCTTATCTATCCTAGATAGGGAAGACAAAGGGGCGCAAAGGAATTTCCTTTTTCCCACCAGCGTCGCGATATCGCGCCATATGTTACGACCCCGACCATTTTTATCCTTCCACGATATCGATTATTGCTTATACCGTTACCTCCCTAATTCTCCTCGTGCTCTTTCTCTTTTTTCCTTCGTCCGTCGATTCACCCTCCCGTCGCTTTCTTCGAAAGAATTCGTCCTCGATTACACGCGTGCGTCGAAATACTGCGAATTCCGTTCCGACGAAATCGCTTCCGCGAATTGATTGATCGAGCCGTTACGATCAACGGGAACATGTATCTGCCCAACGCCTCAAAGTGAACCTATTTGTGCCTTATTAGCAGCGGTACACACGCCGATAATTTCACCGATAGCAGCAATCCTCCATCCTATCTGCATTTCGATCAAACGCGCGCTCTGCGCCACCCCAATTATCTATTTAATATCAGCGACGGTAATTTATGTCGTTATTAATACCATATCCGATCCCGTGTCCCGAAAACGATCATCGAGACGAAGTTCAAGGGAGCAAGCGTCGCGTGTTGCGGCAGCGATGTCGGTGGCGGTAATTAGGTAACCAGAACGACGATTCATCTACCCCTGTCAGCGTTGAATTTCGCCAAAGTTTGACAAGCGCGTGTAAATCAGCGAGGACGAAGCAGCTAGGAGAAACAGAGAGATTAGCGACGGCTACCCCGCAAAAACCGGGAGCAGGATCGTTGGAGAAAATCGCGGCGGAACACCTTCGAGTCGCGGGCCGACCGATAAATTACACGAGCGTCAAGAAGATCGCGCGCCGCTTGAATTTATTCGCGGATTATCCCGACGGTTCCATTCGACCCTCTTTTTCCCGGCGTTCTCCCTCCCCCTCGGTCAGGGACGTATATTAAAATTTGTCGACGGGACGAGAGGTCGCAAAAAGGGGTGGAATTTAAGGGTCCGCCGGCATACCACGTACCCATTCAATTCCCCGACGATTACTCGCCGTTCGTGACCCGTATCTATCATTCGCGCGATCGAACGGCATTAGCCCTCCGTTCGTTATGGATTCGACGACGCCGTTTTCAATCTTCCGCGAGCACGCGGATCGGCAATCTGCTCGTCTCGGTGTATCGTGCGATACGGAGAGACGAAGAAACGTGTCGTCGCGCAAGCAGGATTATAGAGCAGGAAAATGATTTTCCACATGTTGGCACGCGGTAAATTCTATCGGAGCGACCTCCGAGGAGAGCTAGAGAGAGAGAGAGAGGAAAGGTCAGGCGAAGGGGACAGAGATAAAAGTAAAATTAATCGGCAGCCGTGAAGTAAAATGCACAGCTCATTTACCACGTCTGGCTGGTGCGCCGCGCAACTTTTCACGCTCTCGACGCGAACAACGGAGGGACGACGTCCATTTATCGATAGGCTAATTAAGGGTCGCGAGATAACGTCGACGGGCGGCTAAGACGCCGCTTCAAACGGGCAACCGCATAATAGGTAATTACAGGTGGATCCGAAACACCGGCTTAATTAGCCGGAGCTTCCTCGACGTCAGACACATTCCCCTGCCCCCTTGCGCGATTTCAAAAACACAAGTTCTAAGACACGGAAGTCGACGTGGCTTCCGACACGTACGCACGTCTGCCTACGTCCGATTGGAAAATGTTGAAAGTGTACGTGGATGAAAGAGGAGAACCTCTCCCCCGGAATACACGTGCAAATAGCGATACCGTCGACGAATGTTTTTTTCCTCTTGGCTCCCAGTCGCGGTTCCTAATTGCGAAACCGTCCGTCTCATCGCTAATTACCGCGTCAATTAGATGCAACGACATACTCGAGAATTAGAGGCAGCCAGGTGTGTTTAAAGTACGCAATTTTCTCGGCAAGTAGGAGAGGAGGGGGTAGAGGCGCTGCAGAATACCGAGAGATGCAGCTCGAGAGTCGACGGGCAAAGAGGACCTATGGAGACCTCTGAGGGGGCTCGTTATCCGTGTGTACGAGGCTCAGACAAACAGCCTCATTTGTCACGCGCTGACCTCCCTGCCGACCTTACTCCTTTCCTCCCTCTCTCTCTCTCTCTCTCCGCCTCCGCTGTCCGCTCTTCTCGCCACGTCTACGCCCGGCTACTGACAACTCAGTCAGCCGAAACGTCACCCAACCGAACACCCTGCACCCTGACGTCGCGCTGTTCCATCCCTCGAACTGCGCCAGAAACGAAGAGAAGACCGATGCGACGAGGCAACGCCGTTCGAATCGTCGAGACGTCGACAATTGCTCGGAAAGAAATCGATGCAAAGTGTTTCACCGCCGTTCCTCATACCTAGCCGTCTTTCCGCTTCGCTAATCCACCCGTGTGCACGTTATACGACGTAGAACGGTCGCGCTAACAAAATTGGCCCACGAGGGAAACGAGCACGCTGTCTGGCAATTTGCGCGTTATTCGTATAAAATAGCGGTGTCCTGCTGCGGAGAATGATCTAACGTAAAGGAGAAGGCAGCAGCAGCGGTGAAAGAGAGGCGAGGGTAAAAGTGGTTTCGACCGTCGCCACCGGTGTTCTGGCAACCGCGTCTGCTTTTGTCGAGCGTTCGCGGAGAATAATTTCGTTGCCGCTGCCGTTTCGAAATGGGAGAGGGTACAACACCTCCCGAGACAACTTTTATCTCTTCCCCCGTTGGCCGATTTTCCGCCCGACTTTCGCCTCGTTCTCGTCGAATCGAACCGATAAAGAGAAATTCCTCGACGACTGCCGTTCGTTCCTATCGCACGATTCCCTGGCCCCGTTCTAATGAACAGCTCGTACCGAACAATTACGCGGAAGTAATTTCTTAAGCTGCCGAGGAAAATTCCAATTAAGCGAAAGCTCGCCTAGTAGCCCAATAACGATATTAAAGATATTAAATAATACTCGTCGACGACGACTCCTCCAACTTTCCATTCATCGAACTCGAGGAGAGAGATCCATTCCCCGTCGTGCGCCTACTACCGATTAAAGCGCGAAACGAATTCATTCGTAAACTTGCAAATTCGTGGAAAGTTTCGCCGGTAGAAAGGGTAGCAGTGGGCAACGGGGGGGACGATAGAAACACGGTTCGGCGATAATGTTATCTCCAACTCGCTTTTCCCAGACACCGACCAACCGGAAATTAAAATAACCCTCTGCATAGTTCCCGCCATCTATCGTAAATATGCAGGATGGACCGTTTTATCTAGTTATTCGACATCTCATTTGTAATTTGCACCGACGCGGAATACACCAACGGAATGGAATTGAAAAATACACCTGGAATGCGGCGTCTAATTAAACGTAGGTATTTTTACGAGGGAGAATACGTGTACCTACTTGGGAACAATCCTAAGTAGGCAATCAGCCTAAACGTGGACGAAATGGTAAAGCTTGGATGTAGTCGGCTTTAAGTAATCCAGATGTGAATGGAAGGCGTGAGAATGTTCATATGCAATTCCCCTACAATACACCGGAGAGCCATTAAACGCGTTTCAACCGAATGTCTATCCAAAGTATAGGACTGAAAATGAAACGCCCGTAGATGCGAGAGCGCGATTCGAGAGGCCTGGCCAAACTGATCGATGTCCTGAAATTTCTATAAACGATGCTGCGCCACGGAATCGACGCTACGCGCTCGGTAATGTATTAGGTTCTTAATTAAATTGATTCGATCGATCGTGAAAGATATTTGAAACGCTCGCGGTGAACTAGCCCACAATAGTCTCGATCCATAAACGAACGACGGGGAGACGACGAACGTTGCTTCGATAATCCTGAGACAAGTGGATTTTTCAGCCGTCCAACTTTTGCACGAAACGTTTCGCGTGCTTAATAATAACGAATAATCGTTATCCGTATGCGATAATTTTTCGTTAAATTACCTCGGAAATATGCAGGTGATCAAGCAACTCGACCATGTTCCGGTAGGATCGAACGTTGTCGGCGCGAGCCATCGTCGAATTTATAAAAATAAACAAGCGTATTGAGGTAATCAGCGAAACAAAGATCACCGCAATTAAAGCGACAGAATTGAGAATGCAATTATAACGAGCATCGCGTTTACAACAGGGTCGTGCGAAATTATTATCGATTGCAAACAATCCTTGGCATTAGAGTACATATTTGTTGAGATTTATAAACGGCTCCTGGCGGTTGCCGCCAGGCGGTTGTTCCTCGCGATTCGGCTCTCTCTGCCCCGCTATTATTTGTTCGTCGCTAATTTATTTATCTCGGTCGTTATATCGCAATGGAATTAAAGTCCGGCAAGGACAAATTGCCCGATCGCGAACGGTCCGCGCACGCGTTCAAATTGCGATTTTATCGACGACCGACAGACCGATAATCTCGATTGCATTTACATTAATCTACGCGAACGATGATGTAACACGTGTCGATGGTCCATCCTTGTTCCATTTTCCATCCTCTAATACCTCGGGTGAAACGCGCGAAAATCAGCCGGGCAAACATATCCGTGAAATTGACGAGAGCGAGAAGTTGGAATGTGCGCGAAACAAATACAGTATATTCTCCACAACTGTCCGACCGCAAGGAAGCTAAACCTGACACTCGTAGAGTTGGGGACTACGTTTTCGAGCCTCGCTACAACGTAGACAAGGACAGCGAATAAAAGATAAGCCTGAAACGTGAGTCGAGGCAACCAAGCGATTTAAATATCAACTTTTTTAAATTTACGTTTTTTATCCCGAAATTTTTCTTAACATATTTAACACCGTTCACTGTCGCGCCAGATTTACAGGTTGCTGTCAGGTGGCCACAAGAAAATACATTTTAAACATAGTATATATAGTATTATGCTTTATAATTTTTTTTTTCAATTGAAGATAATGTCTAGCTAGCTATAACGTTCAAAACTGTTAGTTGACAACATTTATTTTATTTTAATTATTCTAAACATTTGAGGCACTCCAGTCACTGATGACCACCATGGCCATATCGAGGAAACAATCTAACGTTAATACTTATTGAGTGTTTCATTTATACCTGTACACATTATCAGTCGAATATAGAGGGAGAGCCACCGTTTGGTTGCCAATTGTTTATCACATAGAGTCGGCCTACCTCCACGTGAAAAGAAAATATGTAGGGTCGATAGCAACAGAAAAGCTGCCAAACAATTAAAATTAAATGTAACGATAGAAATTATTGCAATAATGCGTAATGCGATTGAAAGAATCAAAAGAAAAAACGCGGATTCATATCTTTCTCGATTCTAGAATATAAGAAAATTTGAATAAAATACGCGACGAGAATTGGGAAGAAGCATAAGTTAAACGCGTAAAAATATTCAATAATAAACGAACTAGGCATGAAGCTATTATTTCAATACGCGACGCACTGACTCTAGTATTTACTGAAATTCAAAAATTCTCGTATAACTTCCGAAAATAGATTATTAATTACGGTAAACTACTGAGATGGTTTAATTTAGGGCGGGCATA
>NW_017101002.1:457536-481321 GCF_001263275.1 Habropoda laboriosa
GGGTCCTTATATACCTGCGGTACCCTCTCCCCAAAGTCATTAGCAAAATCGTCGGTTAGGTCAGGCGGGAAATTTTCGCGGGAGATTTTCGCGGGAGATTTCCGTTATCGTAACACGGTATAATTTATCAATTTTCACAATTTTGTTATAAATTTATACTTCCGACAATTTGTTATAACATTGCATATAACAATTTCAATGGAAATTCTTCAATGGAAACATAGGTTTCAGCGTTCTCGTTACTTACTCGTGGTTAAATTAATTTCGTAGGGATTAAAAATCAGGTTGACCTGTGGTCGTAGATTAAAAATAACCACAGTACAGCTAAATTTATCGTGTTAAATAATCCTTTTTACACAAATCAAAAATGTATTCAACGTTTGTTTCTTATAATATCATGAAATGAATTATATTACACATTTTCTCTATTCACACTGAATTGAAAGATTATAACGATTAAAAATCAAGTTGACCTGTGGTCATTTATCAAGAATGATCATAATAAAGCTGAAATTATTGTGTTAAATAATTTTTTTAATACGAATTATGAATTTATTCAACGTTTGCTTGTTACAATACCATGAAATAAATTATATCCAAACTTACTGACTCTTGTAGAAAATTTACTGTATTTCGTCGTCACTTGTGTCTCGAGTAAACGCGCCGGCTGTAATCGTATACGCGACAGATTTGTATTTAATTAAATACATTATTACGCGATATGTTACTCAACGCTATGCAACATCGATATTCTGATTAGCAATTAATCCCATGATACATCGTTCGATGATTTCAGAGCACGAACCATTCGGTTGTAGGTACATTAGCTGTCGAATCGTTACGCGTTTAGCTTGAAACATTAGGCTTCCAGCTATTGGCTGAAACGAAATATGCAGCACCACCACCATCGCCCCTTCGTTATTACCGTTTAGGGAAACCGTTCGCACGTCGATGTTAATCGAAATTATTACGTTCCGTACCGAACATTTCCTTTTCTTTGTTTTAATATTTCGAAGAAGTTGTAAAGCGGACTAGCTAGAGGATTAGCCGAGACGGTTAGAGACGCGTACTCTCGGTAAACTTGCCAGAAAGCCGATGTCGCTCGAGTCACTTTTGGCCGTTGACCGCCCTTCGCGTCGTCGGTCGGCATTTTGGCTGCCCTCGGAACGGATCTCAGTGCCTCTCCGCTTTCCGAGGACAGCCATCGGTCTCGGCACGCCACGGTATCGACGCCGACGAGTGACACGTCCGTTTCACGTCGGTTTCACGATCCGTTGTTCCGACTTCCTAATTGTTGAAGTAGCAATTTCCCATAACCTCATCCTCCTACCACCACTTTTACCCTCTCTCCATCTACTTAAAAAAAAAAGAGTTTCTATATTCTCTCATTTTTTCACCTCCCAAATTTAACTCCGCCTTCGGATCAGAATTTCGAATCAGTCTTGTTCCGAACGCCAACCGAGGAATAACCAAGTGTTTTTTATACTATAACGTTCGAGGTAAAGTACTCCGTGACCGCTTCAGACCTCGTTAAAAGGTATCCGAATTTTTTCTCTTCTGATCTAAGTTTGCGATACACCGCAAACCGACGCGAGTACACATTCCGCACATACCTACACACCCCTCGTCGATTCTAATTTACGACCGTGGAACGAGTTACTTTCACACGGGCCGAGTAACGTTAATTGCTCGTTGCCGCGAAAAAGTTTGCGGGAAATTAGCAAAGTCCCGCGAAATTAGAGTGTCGCAACTTTCTTCTCTTTCGAAATATCTAATTAAAAATGTTTTGTGCTTGCCAACTCGCGCAACGACATTACGACCACCTCGTTAGCCGTTAGAATGGATAGCTACGTCGACGTACAATGATATTATACCCGGGAGAACCACAACTCGGTTAAATAAAGCTCGCTTATGTTTTGACAAACTCAAGTGCTCGAAAATGAATAAACCGCGTGAAACTAAAACGAAGAAACTTTCGAGTCGGCGAAAAAATTGCGCAGCCGCGAGAAAGAAGGGAGAGAGGAAGAAACGGTTGCCGAACGGAGAAGGCTGAAATTAATTTCAACCCGTTTTGCTCTTTCAACGGGAGAGGGGAAAAAAAGAGACGCCTTGTGAACCAGACCCACTTGACTTTTTAAGCAAACCATCAGAGGGAGAGACGAGAGGCGGCCATTGCAAAACTGTCGGAGGTTTCTTTTTGGCAAAACTATTGACAGGTCGAAGAAGAAGTTCATGAAAGTAAAACACGACTTGGCGACGTTATGAAAGCGGCGCATAGCATTAGCATACCCTTCCGGGGTGCACGCGGCATATCTCCATGATAGAGCGCATCAAATATCGGCGTGTGGACGAGCCGCGAGATTGATGGAATTTTCGAATCTCTTTTCCTCAACGATCGTACCCTGTGGAAACCACTTTAAGTCCAAGATTAAAACGTCGGATAGAGGAGGCGACAGAAATCGTCCGATAACGCGAAACCTTTAGACCAGTTGATCGAGAGTAGCTAAAAGAAACATCGACGGAGAAAAACTTAAAGTCAGGTAATCGAGCGTGTTTATCGAGGACTAATGGAACAAGTGGAAGGATAAAAGTTTCTGGTTCGAGCGGCGAGAAAGGATGAGAAGAAAGGGGAGCGAAACGAGGATTGTTTGAAAGCGAGAACGGAACGCGTTAGGTCGTCGAACGAGAGCAATCTCTGTATATTCGTCCGTAAAATATGAATCCGTGCACTCGGCAGGATGACATTGCGGTGTCTCGTGTCCAGAAGAAATTTTCCAGAGGAAAGCAACGATCCTGTCCCGTCGACCCTTGTCTCGTTTAAGACCCTCCCTCTCATCTACATCCCTGCTTTTCCCGCTTTCTTCGCCCTTATCTTGGATCGCGCGCGCTACGAGCAAGGAGAATGAAAAATATTAAGCGGGCCGTGTTGTGTGCTCGTCCCTAGATCCGCCGCGTGCCAGCTGAATTTCTTGCCGTGCGTTACGTACTACGGCGGAGCCGTAATATTTAAAAAGGGACAAAGTGAGAACCGGGATCGCGGGGCACGTTCCGAAGAGAAGATTGAGAAGACAATCGGCCTTTCCTCGAAATTTTATTCTTATGCTAATAAGTGGGGGAGATGCGCAAAGCAGCAAGGGTGCGATATACCGTAATACTTTGAAGCGCCGCTGGGATAAACGCGTTGCTCGAGAGCAGCAAGGGCGGCGGGAGGGAGGGAGGAGAAAGAAAAGAGAAAAGCAAGGTAATCGAGTTGAAGCGATTATACGCGCACTCGGTGTAACGACTTAAACGAACTCCGGGCAGACCGTTTAATTCATCAAATTAATCTTCCAATTACACGAGAAATTGCGTTAGCTTGAAAAGTTTCCGTAGAAAAGTGGCGGGACCCTCCGGCCGAAGAATTTCATTGAAAAGCCGATAATTCGATTGTAGTCCTGGTGCCCGGAACTTTGGTCACACGGTGTAAAAAGTGTAACGCAAAGTGGATCTGGCTAAACAGAGGTATTGCTCTTTTCAAGTCGGCGAAAAGGGTTGTAAGCACGGCACATAGTTCCTCCGTCGCGATGCATCGCGCCCGCGCCACAGATAGCCTACCGCGGTGGAAGCAGATTTTAATTAAATACGCTTTTTAATACGGAGAAGCTTCAACAATATTCCAGCGAAGCTAATTTAATTAATATTTTCTATACGCGTTACCGTGGCTGGCTACAGAAGCTGAGCACGGGCAAATTACCGTGCAAGTGAATATTATTAAGTAATACTACACATTCGTCGAGGTTGGTTAGGTGAAAAAACTAGCGTACCGCGTAATTCGGGCATAACTCTCTCTACGTTCTCCACTGTTCGAGAATCGATTAACTTGGACGCAGCAGCGCAACACATTTTCGCTTCGATCCCCGTTTCCAGCCTCGCCGCAAATATTATTCGAGTGGGTAATTCGCGCTGGCGAAAGGCAGCGAGTGATTTGCAACGGTCCGCAATTTCACCTCTATTCAACGATTAATATCCAATTAGAATTGTAAAGTTTGAAAGGCAAAGTCGTTCCGTGGCAGCGCCCTAATTTTCGATACGCTCCCAATTTCAATCGGCGGTCTTTCATTCGCGAAACGTTCAAATATCGCGATCGCTGCACTCTTCAAATGTTTCCTCGGAAAATGGCAACCGCAGCACGTCGGACCTCGAAATTCTAAAAGACAGAAAACGCATCGACGACATTTCGGAACAACATGACGGATAACTGCTGCGTCTGTCCGCAATGTCTCCATCCAACATGCCCGCCCCCGCACGCCGAACCTCCCTACGACGAAGTCGCGCACCAAGTCGACGAGAACCTCCTATCCGTGAAAATACCGAAAAGCAGAGGAAAGTTCGAGGAGGGGCAAGAGAAGCAAGAGAAGCGCAGCTTCGACTTTAATTGCGCGGACTCGGAAGGTATACATCCTCGTAGGTCGCATCTTCGATGAAAAGAGAAACGTAAAGGGAGAGGGAAATGTTGCGTTCAGGTGAGAAATGCAAGCCGGGCTGCACGAAGGTTCACGTGACACCGGACCAGCATCCACCCGTGAAAAAGCCCGACGAAGAGATGCTCTCGCTGAAGACTACAAGGCACATTATGCCCAATGACGATCTGAAGAGCATGCTCGAAATTGAATTTAAGGCGCCGCGAAATTACATTCCTCTGCCCGAACCAGGGCCAACTCCGCCCATAATTGTACCGAAGCAGCGTTTTAGGAAGAAGCGCAAGGGCAAAAGGACCAAGTAAGATTCCTGCCGTAGGAGAACGCAATTACAGGAAAGTTCGGAGAATATTTGCAACTAGAGACTAGGTGAGTTGCTCTTTAGTCGGTTAGCTGCGACGAAATGATCTCGGCTGTCTCTGGTTTTTAGGGAAACGAGGTTTATCTCGAGCGAGTGGAATACGTTTGGCACAAAATCGGCCCTCTTTAGGGATTTACGAGTGACGCGAGACTAAAGCGTTCGCCACTTTGTCGTGAACGCAAGCCCAGAAACCGAATAATGGAACGATAAATCACCGGCATTATATTCTTGCGCATCTTGCTCCGAACGATAAATCATATCGTGCACCGAAGGCATACGGACGCGTTCCGGTATTAAACGTTTTCGGAGCCATTGTCTTCTGCGGCTGCCACCTTACGTACCTTCTCGCCCACCTCCGATCAATCACAGGTATCCGACGATTAGTTCCACTTGAAGCTCGTACCTGAAAAAACCTGTAAATCTTCGGCCGCGGTACCTAGGAACGTTTCCCTGTTGACAACGTTGATAAAGTATCAATTCTCTACGAGTACGTATCGGAATATTTCTATTTCTAGAATAGTTCGCCCACACAAATAGTTCCCAGGGAACGCGCGCAGTTGACTGAAGTAAAATTTCATCGCTTCTCATTTCAAACTGCACACCCCGCTTCTGCGAACTAGGCTCGGCGGAAAAATATTTGCACGCGCTTCTAATGTAGCAGCGATCGGTTCGCCTTTAAACGAACGAATACGCCTATTTACACGACGATCGATTACACTACGAGGCTCGTAGCAAACAGCAATCTACTAGGAACAACCTGTCACCATCTTGATTACGTCGATGCTTCGCGATTATCGTTGGAAATTAGACGAAAATCGTGTTTCGTCATTAACGGAATGTACCAATGGCCAACGTTGAAAGGGAGAATTAGCAGCATTCTCGGAGGAACGGATCGAAAAATGAGGTCGTGCTCCCTTTCTCTCTCTCTTTCCGATCGTGAAAGCATTTGCTTGTACTTTAAACGATCTTCTCCGATGCGCTGTATAATTCAATAAAATTTGAATCTATCACCAGCCACGCATTTCACGGGCCAAATATCAAGAAACGCTCTTGTTAGCGTTCTATCTCGCCGTTGTAAGCGATACACGCTCCAAGATCCTCGAGGGGAGGATCGGTGTGCGAACTGTGGAATCTGTATGTATGTATGTAGGGAGAGTAGGTGGAGTTTTCGAACGAGTCCGAAAGCTGGTAGAGGGAAACGGAAGGAAACTACGTCCCATTCGATCCGGCTCGTTGTATTCGTGGAGTCGCACGATAACCAACAACTTTACCCGGACATGAGATTTCTCGCGAAAAATACACCTCCCACTGATTCTGCGGCGTGCAGGGAATACAGCGGGGCTGAATTGACGTTTGACCAGCCCGTAGGCGATACGAAAATATACCGTAAATACGCTCTCGACTTCTCTTCCCTTTCACTTTTCCCCTCCCCGACTCACCGATGCAATGTTGCCGTATTCGAAATCCTCCTCTTAATTTATCTCCCAATGAACGCTCGTTACCGTGGAATCCTTCGATTTTTGGCTATCTTCGTGTCTAGCGTGTGGACAAACGCGAGGAAACTAACAATAAGCGCAGCGATAGCGGCAACCAGGCTTCGGTAAACAGATTAAACGCGTATTCGACGAGTCATGCAGGTGAGCACCAATTGTGTTCATTATTGACGCAATCAGATGCACCTGAGCCACGCGTGTATACGCCGCTACCCGGCCAGTTTACGCTAACGATCGCGGAAAGTATCCAACTCCCTCTGATACCTCCGTGCGAGAGCAACACGCGATTCCCTCCAAACTAGCCTACGAACAATAAAGCCAAGATTCTATCCGAGCGCGCAACTACGGAAAATTCGTGGAAGATTCTTTCGTTTCATCGTGCTGAAATTTCGGTCGAAGGAGGTCCAGATCTTACGTTCGCATAATACCATAGGACGTGCTATTTTCGCCCCGTCGTCCTCCGGCTTCTCGACATCCTTTACGATTTCGTCGTCGTCCCTCCTAACGGGCCAGGGTTCCGGGTGGAATAGGGCCGCTTCGAGGGCAGAGGGAGAAAGTTCTAAGCACGAGGCTACATTTGCATTTCTCGACACTTAGGTCCGAGCGGCGCGCCGACGTTATGCAAATCTTAATTCGTCTCACTGGAAAACTCGTAAAATTACCGAGCTTTTCCGCAATAAAGCCTCAAATTACTTGCACGCTTTTCTCCAACCTAACCTCCCCCACCTTGAACAAAAGATGAGAAGAAAAGAAATAACCGCGTTTGTACGTTCAAGATTCCTCTACTCTGGCATTTATGTACCAACCCAACCTTCGTGATTCTCTGCTTTACCTAATTAACAACCGCGATGCAAAGAACCGTGTTGTTTGATCACGGCTTAATTGAACTACGGTAAAATTTACTATCGACGATATTGCCAGAAAGTAGGTGTAACGAGTTATCGAGCGAATTATTAATATTGTCGCATTAGAAGCAATGCGTGTCGTTCAGCTAGGTTAGGTCTACGTGCGTACGTATGCATATTATAGATGCGATTTGTAAAATACCGTTGAAATTACAGGGCACGAGACGTCGCCAAGGGAATACGGTACCCGGGGTTTTTTTCTACAATTTCGCTGAATTTCGAAACACCGCACGAAACATAATTACTTTTTCTGCGTTCAATCGGAGTAATTCGATTTGAAAAACAGGGGAGGAGGTTTGCAGTGCGTAACGGTCGTTTTTGTAACCAGATTCTGTGTAACTCAGTTGTCCATTTATAATTCACGATGCGATGATAAAGCAAATATGGAAATATGGACGAAACGAGACCGTTCTAAACAATGTACTATCTGATAAGAACTTTCAACCGAAGCTCGCTACCGTCGCGCAACCCAATAATTTTCGTACCGTCTTTCGATGTTTCGCTAACGAGAATGACTACACGTGCTTTCATTTTTTGTTCGACGGAATTTCTGCAGATACCAAGGATAGGTTTGGAAAATGCTTGCACATGCGCAGTATTCGAGATGTGAATTTTAAAACAACTATTAATTACTGGTTATTGCGTTTCTAAAGCGAATCGTTCACGTCAACGCCACGTAGCGGTGATAAGTATAAAAAACTTACCGAAGCACCAGGTTGCAACGTTATCCTTCGATGATACTACATAGCTCCCTTACCGATTGATGCTATCTTGAATTCGTCGGGAAATAGCTAGATTTCCCGCGAAGAACTGCCGCCATGTTGAATTTAAATTTGAAGAGAATTAACAGCATGTCTCGTAAGAACGACGATCAAATTTTCAGCACAATTTTACACTTTTTACGTTCACCAACCTTATCACGTTTCGATAAACACAACGACGATAAACATTCACCGAAGTCGTCATCTTCCTACAACGCACCGATCTTACAAAGTTCGTTGAAATTGCCTCGTATAAACGGTAAAACCGATGTTTCGTTGTGCGATACGTAGCTAAAATAACTTTAACCTCTCCGAAAGAAACGATTATCGCTCAATTATTTAAACTAACGCGAATCGCGTTGAAAACTTTCAACAAGTGCGTGAAGAACCGAGCTTGCGTGAAGCGACATCGCGAAACTAAAGGTCGCCTTTGATTGGTCGAAGAAAAAGCTGCCGTTATCCCTATCGACTATGTTTACGGAAGAACCGAATGTCCTTACTTTCTGAAAGCTCCGTGCTTGTTTAATCGGGATATCACATTTCGATAGATATTTGTAAAATAAAGTACAATTAAACGCGACTAACTCAACTTCTTATCCCTTTTCGATGTAACAAAAATTCTGTTAACCTTTGATCCACACCCTCGAGATGCATACAGTACGTCATTGAGACTTTGTACATTGGCATCACTGATGCTTCTTTCCAGATGGTTTCTCCAGTGACTAATTCATAGTAAACTTTGGTAAGGCCATGTACGAAGATGGAAAAAGTTTCGTACTTGAACAAAGTTTATTTTCGCATCGATAGCATCGCTCGTTCGTTCGATGTTTACTTGGAAACACCTCCCATTAAACATCAGTAATTCGAAGAATTCGAAGCGAAAGATTTGTTAAATGCTCTCTTTTCTAATTTAATCACCTTCTGAAAGGTGTACACTGTAGGTTCTATTGTGATTATCTTTAATCATCAGTTACGTCTACCCACATGTTTCTACGGTAATGTTATTGGGTGTGCTTGCGTGCCACACTCGTTCTGTTTTTAAGTTGTTAAGTCACCGTACATTACCTTCAAACTTACAATGTTCATCGGCGAATTAAAAATATAAGTGACTTAAGGACCGATCGTACTAAAGTGCATACGAACTTGGCGCATATTATTGCTCACAGAGTACGTATTGCTCGTAACGATCTAGTCACAGAATTAATTTATCAACATGATTCTGATGAACGACTCAACAAAGAATCATCGCTCGAAATTCCTCAAAATTCCTCAAAATGTACCGATCTTTTTTTATCTGTCCCGTGACAAATAGTTGCGATTTTCTGACAGATCAGCACTCGTTAACCCTACATTCACCTACATTTCTCTCCTGTTTAATTCAATTATACTTTTTTCAAATTTATCACACATTTCAGTGAAAACAGATCTTTTACCTTCTAGACAAGAAGCAATTGCAGCTTTACGTTCAAAGCTTTAATTCACATTGGAATAGAAATTACATAATGACAGAGTACAAGCTCGTTGTTGTGGGAGCTGGAGGTGTTGGCAAATCTGCACTTACAATTCAACTGATACAAAATCATTTTGTAGACGAATATGATCCCACTATAGAAGATTCTTATAGGAAACAAGTAAGTCTTTGTGGTGTGACGATGAACAATTATTCTGGAATATATTTACATGAAATATCTTTAATTCAGGTAGTTATAGATGGGGAGACATGCCTTTTAGACATATTAGACACAGCTGGTCAAGAAGAATACAGTGCAATGAGAGACCAATATATGAGGACTGGGGAAGGATTTTTGTTAGTATTTGCTGTAAATTCGGCTAAAAGTTTCGAAGTATGTACACTCTCCGGTTGTCACAAGTCTTGTACTTTTCGTGCAAACTTTGAAATGATAGCGGTACGTGCTTAATGTTGTAGGATATAGGGACGTATAGGGAACAAATAAAAAGAGTGAAAGATGCGGAAGAAGTACCAATGGTATTGGTAGGAAATAAGTGTGATCTTCAACAATCTTGGGCAGTGAATATGACGCAAGCGAGAGAAGTTGCCCGTCAGTATGGTGTGCCTTTTGTTGAAACTTCTGCCAAGACTAGGATGGGAGTAGACGATGCTTTTTATACTCTGGTAAGTAAATATATACGTATAAATATAATAATAATATCTAAATGCTTATCTCAAATGCTTACTTCAAGAATTAAACGAAAACAATATTTCTGAGAAATATATTGTATAACAATATACAGAGCAGCAATTTTCTTTCTATTATTTTTTCTTCTCTGGAATACAATTCGTAAATTATAGGTGAGAGAAATACGGAAAGACAAAGAACATAGAGGTAAAGAGAAAAAAAAACGTATGAAGGCAGGTAACTCGAGCCGTAGGAGACATCGATGCTGTTTGCTTTAAATCACATGATAACATTAATTCTCTCATTCAATACATTAATATGAAAATAGATTGTAAAAAGCATTAGATTATGTTCACTTTACGCACATTTTTGCAGCTTCCTCTATAGAATATTGTAATAAATTACAAGCACGATTTTTTCTATACATTGGGAGGGAAAAAGAACAAAATATGTAATAGTATTGTATTATATCGTATACATTTTTACTCTTCAAGTTAAACTTCGTAAAATACATTGTTTGTTCAACGGTCTGCCATATAACTCTTAATATTCCATTAGCAGAAGAATTTTAACCCTTGATTGCATAGAATAGTCAGTATCAAAAATATATTTTTCAGGCCATCCACTTATTTTATTGTTAAGTATGGAGAAAGTATTATTCAGTGAAAGAATTGCATAGTTTTAGGTAGTGTGGATACAAAAACTACACAATTCGTCAAATCTAATGAATTCCATTGTGCATATTTTTTTACATATTCCACTTCAGGTAGACTATAATTTTAGACGTATATTTTATTCGTTAATTAAATATATTTTCAATCATTGTTACTTCTACACTTTACTACGTGTATTAAAAAACAAACAAAAAAAATTCCATTTTCCTAAACAAAAAGATACAAGCCATAAACTCAAAGAAATAAAATGTGGATAACTCATTTTGTGCTGTGATTAAATAATCTTAAGCATGCCATGCTAGTTAGATATTACTGTGATTAAGTATGCAATTTTCACATAAACGCCTATTTACCACTTTAAGAGTACATAGGTTCGTTCGTGTTTCCTTTTTTAGTGCAATTAAAAACGTATACTCGATATTCCTTACACATATAGAAAATAACACGATTAGAGGTTAATTTCTATAGCAATGTTTTTGTACGTTTACAGTAAGGAAAGATTGGTAGGTACGAACTTATTTTGATTATCGTACGATTGTAAGCGTCATTTTTAACAATTATCGTTGTTTCAATGTAGAATTAAAAACTCATAAAAAAGTATAATTTAAGGATCGTGCAAAACGAAGTAAAAGTTTACATTGATATTTAAATGTCTAATCATACCTACGTACATATTTAGACTACAAAGAGATACCGCATTTGGTCACATTTTTGTATCTCTTTAATTCGCCATTTCCATATCTTTGTCTCTTTTTTTCGTTATTTAATCACGATTATACAATGTGAAGTATATTTGTCATTTTAAGGCATAATAAATATCAATTGTAAACTTTTGGTGTGATTATACACTTTGATATTTGTTCAGACAATAATGCCATCTCATTTCATCGAGACATGAATCTATAATACAAATAAGCAGTTAATTTTTTCTACAAAATTTATACAAATTTTTCATGAGACAGTTTTAGTATTCCGCTTATATACACGATCATGTCTCGGGTCTGACTGGATTTTGAACAATCAAGGGTTAAATACTTTGCTACATGATCTAAATAGTACAATTTGCAAATATTCTTATGTATGTAAACGCGCAAATTTGTAATACTAGCTTTTTCAAATATTGAAAATGTGTATATATAAAATTGCACAGCATAGGTGTTATTATTATTATGTAGTTCAAATTCGTAATAAAACTTTGTACAAAAAAATGTTCTTTATATTCGTTCTATCTTGAATGATTGTCTTCAAATATTAATTGTAGGTCATCTATGCTGTTTGGTTTTATAACATTGAAAGAGCAATCGACAAATTCTTTATTCTTACAATGTTTCGTATAAAGAAAAACAAAAAAGAATGATGTTATCGAAATCAAACGGTCCTAAAATATTGAAAGATAAAATTTTTAAATCGAAGTTCATACATCTGTATGTCACGTTCTACGTAATTCTATACATTCAGTGTGAACAACTGTTGCTCGCGTGTATTGAAAAAAAATTAAACGGGTACGTACAATGTTTAATATATTTTATTCCTTTATTCAAAGCACATTATTCGATTGAAAAATATCATACCAAGAAGATACACACTAAGTACAAATTATAAAGCAATGTTTCTTTTTAATTCAATACTCCTATGCTCATGAGTTCGGTATAGTATTTGTTTCGAAAATTACAGCTGAAAATAAATTTGTAACGATTCGATATATCTTATTCATTATTAAAAATAGCCTTATTCAAAACAATTTACTTCATAACCGTAACATAGTACCATCATTTATACACTGCCCGAACATTAAAACACATATTAATCTGTCAAATGTTATTGTGCATATGCATCTTAATTTTTTATCTTGATATTTAATATATATTTTTGTTAACAGATTTTCTAAGAATTTTTGTATTAACTGACTAGGATCTTAAATTTAACAAGGTATTTGTCATTTAATGGCATGTTAAAACTATAGCAACGATACAAATGTAATAAGTAGTTTATAAAATAATTAAAGTTAATAAAAAAAATCATTTATACGTACAAAAAATGTAATTTTTTAACCCGTTTTTAGTAAATTGATCAATTTTTACCATGTAAACAAAGGACAGGAAGGAATTTTATATGTATACATATACGTAATATTTTTGGTTTAATTTGCATTTATTTTCGAGCACCTAGGTAAATATAAAATCGTTATACGCCTATATGATTCTTTATGTAACTATATCACTGTCATGGTACTGTTTACTATACGTATAAGCTATCTTCTAATTACATACGAAATGGTAAATGTAGGCTTGTGTGTATACAGTGTGTATATGCACGTGTGTGTGCGCGCGCGTGTGTGTGTATATATATATGGCACGTCAGTCTGTACGTTTAATTACTTAAACCACTTAAGAGTAATTATTAAATACTACCGTGTATCTGTCGTCAAATCTTATGAATTGTTTTGTTACGTTTGGCATTGTTCATGGCGTGTGGCTTTAGCACTACCGTATCATTTCCATGTACTTTTGTTTATGTTTGCTTAACATTTCAGTCACGGTCACTAATTGCTTTATCGTCGGCTAGAAAAATAACATATTTACGAATAAATACTCATGTGTAATACGATTATCGAACACATATTACGTGAGTATCAAACATTACAACAGATATACCTGTGTTTTCGACAGAACTTGAAGTTCTTTCAAATGAGAAACGCAAATGTGATGTAGCGTTGCCAAATCCCTTGCTGTATCTGAAACGCAACTCCTGTTCCTTGGATCTGCACCTTCGGATTCTGGTTTCTCGGTTACGTTCTGTCGTGCAAATCGAAGTTGTTTTAATGTTTTTTTTTTTTGTTTTCATTTTATCACGTATTACTTACAGATAATTGATCCAGAAAAACAACCATTCTCTCTTTGTTTTTAAGAATAAATGGATTGACTACTTCCATATACGGTTCTTTACCGCCAAATTCTACCAAATTAGCCAAATTTTGTAAACATTTTGCAACCATTACTAACGACCTATAGAAGTGTTTAACGAGGATTAAAAGACAATTTATATGGTTATAAAAATTCTTACGTTTAATATAGACCTACCCTACCTTGCAGCTGCTGGAGGTGGTGGTTCAGCTATTAAATTAAATGACCTAGGATTCAATATGGCAGGGCAGAGCAGGCGTAAAAATATAAATCCACTGACTACTCGCGTTCTGACTAGTCTTTCGTGTGGCCATTTGGCAACAACTGCTCTTTGCAGACATCCACAAATATATCTCAAAGTCCTTGGACACGCATCCGGACTTGTAAAAATGCTCAATGTCACTTCGTCTAAAACCTAAAATAATGTTGATCGTACGTTATAATCGTTTCGAATAATTTATAATATCGACGTGTATTTATTTACCTGCAGTAAAAACTCTGCATTACTGCATGCATCTTCTGGAGAATCCATTTTTGTTGGATTTAATTCACAGCTCTGTTTACTTTCAATCAATTTTACTATAGTGTCGCGTAACGCAGCTTTCAAAAACGAGGTACAAACTGATTTCATATATAAATCCATTAAAGTAGTCGTAAGGCTGGCAGCTCTAAACAGCGTTGGTGTTTCATCTTCCTTATCCACCTGAATAAAACATTACACACTTTTCATAAAGAGAAAATGTAACCCCTTTTTTTTTGGTCTTTTAACAAATGTAAATATAAAGCAACATACTTCTGCTTGATTTAGCGATCGTAAGAGGTCTGCTTCTTTTCTTTCGTGCCTAAACACACACACACACACACACAAATGTTAAATGTTGCGCATTTTTATCGTTAAACAAAAACAATAATAGTCAACATTCTTTCGTTTCCTTCATACCTAAATATTCTAAGTAAACTATTTGCCAATGGTACTCTGTCCAAGTGGCACACATCCGCTAATGCCCTAACAACATGCAGTTCTGGATCCAATAGCAACTGTTGTAGCGGACTATATTCTTCCGGTGGCATCGCTAGATCGTGCCGATATCTGCAATTTTGATACATGCATAAAAGACACAATAACATTTGGCACTCAAAATTCAACGTGTATGTGGTCACGTGTATTTATGTTTTTACCTTATTCGTAAACGGAGTACACCCCATTCACCTATAGGAGTAAGTCCTGACAACGGATACCATTCATCCATTTCTTCTCCATTCGTCAAACTTGCTAATTCGACGGTTAATTCTGCCACTTCTGTATCCTTACTACGTTTCCCTTTATTGTACAATGTTAAAGAAAATGACATAACATCCGGTGGTACATCCCTGCGAAATAATTTACGGTAAGTGTTCTTCAAGCATACCAATAAATATGTTTTGCACAACGAATTATATTATATATATATACATATATACATACTCTAAAATGAATTCTTCATCCCAAATTGGATGTAATCCAGTCTTAACTTTTGTGCGAGCAACTTTTACATTGTTTAGGGCCACTATGATGAATGGGTTTGGTACTAATTTATATGGAAGTCTATGTGCGTCTAATATATGCAGATGTAATGAACGCAATTCACGAAGGCGAGCAACCTTCGGAGCACGGGTAAGTTGTGATACACATAATGGTTTCAAGGCATTAATCCAGTCTAAAGCATTCTCTGAATTTGGGGCAGCCAAATACGTTATCGTGGCCAAACATGGTAAAGCACGTTCAACTAATTGAAAGCAATGAGGCCTATCGAACACGCTTTCATGAACCTAAAAAAACTGTATCTCAGGAAGAAACCTTGGCAACAATTTGTTACTTAACATATACATTTTCCATACACGCGATTAAGATAATCTTCTGTCAATGTTAGTACAATTAGACATATAGGATACACATTTCACAGATAACAGAGTTTGTTAACTGATAGGATTATATACACGAAATAATTTGAAGAAAAGCCATAAAACTTGATCTCTACCTGGTATAAATAAGCACAGCTTAAATCAATAAGACCTTTCGGTTTGGTCCTTTTTGGATTGTCATATAAATACAAATGAGTATCAGTAGCATCTACTAAAAGTACAAAATACAACGCTTTCCACTTTTTATTTTTTTCTGATTTCTTTTCTAAATATCCTTGCATTTTAATTCCTTTATTTTTCTTTGCGCCAGATTGTTCACGACACTCTCTAAGAGTTGCATATATCTTTTCCGCATGTTGTACCTCTCTATTAACCCTTACACTACCATCAGGTTCAGTCACCATTGCTTGAACTAAAGTATGACCTTCGACTATTTGCTCTTTCCGATATCTACGAAGATAAGTTTAACGATAATATGTAAACTTAAAAATTTAAAGGATAAAGCATTATACCTATTTATAACAGCATCGAGACATTCGAATGTTCTACCACCCATTAAATAGCGGACTCCTTTTTTTTCGATCCTAAATCTCTGAATTTGGTTGTTTATATGAAAGAAAAGTGAATAATCTCCTGGACTGTTGTCTGAAGGCCTGACCTGAGTAATGAAACAAAGTGTTGTTATTTTCAATCAGGAATATTATTTACATATATATATAACTTACCAAGAAACTACCAGGTCCTGCTTTCACTAACATATCAACAGCTTCACTTTTGGTGACATTAGGATGGAACCAAGAGAAGACAGTATTAGGATCAATGGAATCATCCAAATCCTCCACTAATTCGCGGAAGATTAAGCCCTGTTCACCCGTTCTGTGAGCAGTAACCCATAGCCAACCATCTCCCATATCATTGTGCACAAAAAATATGTCACCCTTTTGGAAGCTTAACTCATCTGTGTCGGGCATTTTTGTATATGGTAATATTGCAACTATTCGTTTCTTATCATTCACTGGTTCAGGGGGTGGAGTAGGGTGTATAAGTCTTTCTCTCTTTAAAAGATCCGAGCAATGAGTATAATATGCAACAAGGTCTGACAAGCTATTGAACTGTCTGCCTCCTACAACAATACATACATTGCTTTACAAAGTAATTTTAACAAGGAATGTTTATTCCATTCACATTTCAATCGCCGTACCAATATAATAATCTCCACACACAGCTGTAATTCTAAAATGATTAATGCCAGTTCTGCCCAAATAGGACAATACGTAACTTCCGGGCTTCCTATCACTTTCACGCACTAGATAACTACCCATTTTACTTGCATCCCACAGTCTTTCTTCTGCAGTAAATCTATCTAATCTACCATGATACCACCTATAAAATATCAACATATCAATCAGTTCACATTGATTAAACTTGAAATGAAAAGAAAATATTTCCATTAGTTCCAAGTCTCACTGATTTTCAGGAGGGGCAGTTAACAATGTTGCATTGGTGCTATCAGGTTCTTCAGTATCTTGAATATCATCTGGTATATTCTCAAGAAAAGGATCAAACTCATTTTCTGCATTCATAGATTCATTCTGTCCACCATCTTCACTACCAGTGCTGGGGGACCCTCCTTTGCTATTATGATCCATCTGTAGGTACAGTTATATAAAAATAAATATTAATTACTTCCCATTTGAACTGAAAAAAATACACCTGAATTTTATGGGAAAAAAAAAATGGCTAATATGCAACAGAAAAGGCGACGATACTACTTGTTTTTATCGTATATCATATAATACATGTATATACTATTCCAAGTACAATACATGCGACATATATTTCTGTCAACAAAACGTAAATACCATGTGCGAATATCTGCTTATAATTTTTTACACCTACAACTTTTGATATTTTTTACTTGTTCGCAAGGTAGAAACTTATCGATAAGATTGTCTGTAAACGATACCAAGCAAGTAGTTTTTCGGGAAAATATTGAAAAAAATTCTCGGGAATCTCCGGAAACTTTCAGAACTCTGGAAGTTATTATAAAGTTTCGAACGCGCGATTACAATCGATTTGAATTGATTTAACTCTCGGTATTTTAAGCGACGACACGATAACGGATGAATAATCTAAGATGAATAATACCCGTACATACCTTAGCACTGTTCGACACGCTCGGGCCTCCGCGCACAAATTCTGCCATTTTCGATTCACACGCACTCCTTCATACACACGATTATGAAAAAAAAAAACTAAAAATATCAATTGAACGGCATCCGTTTTATTGCGACCCTCCTTACCACGATTATTTACAAAAGTATATAGGCTGTTATTGATATAAAATGTATTGACGTTTCTCGGCAGCCATTTTACTACTGCACGCGTTGACCGCAGAATATAGACAGGCAGCGGATCTTACTTGTCGTTTAAATCTCTCAACTTCTGTTAGATGTTCACGACATGTTTCTACAGCCGTTCATGTATCATCTAACCGAAGAACAAGATTTCTGTGCATCGAACACGGCCCGATACTTTTAAAAGCACTTTTATAAATAATACACCATTGATAATATACTTATACAGACAGTTCGATAGCGATGATTGTACTTGTTACTAAATATTACC
Organism: Habropoda laboriosa; assembly: GCF_001263275.1. Lineage (NCBI taxonomy): Eukaryota > Metazoa > Arthropoda > Insecta > Hymenoptera > Apidae > Habropoda > Habropoda laboriosa. The sequence continues at coordinate 475,759 of NW_017101002.1, forward strand.
GTCGCTGTTCTTATAGCAAATATGAATTTCGCTGTAAATTATAACGTAAAATTAATCTAAAAGAAAAAATATAAAAAATTGTAACTATTTTACAAACGTACACGATTATGAACACGTTAAACGCTAGTGCCTTTTTTAACTTTTTCGTTTCTTGCATATTCACCTTCAGAAATGGCGGAATTCTGTTTTGATATACGTCAAATTGAGTATCACTCGGGTGTAAAGTAACTTTTTTAGAATAATCTCGTGTAATAATTCGTTATTATTAAATCACAATGGTAAGACGTTGGTCTTTTAAACTTGTAATTTGAATTTTGAGTAACAGAACGTACGGTTATGAACAACCGGTAACTTTATCATAACCTTTCTGGTTACTTGCAAGAATGTGCAGTGATTTAGACAATTTTTTCTAACGTTAACCCTTTGGGGGACATGTAGTCCGCCCTATTTAATTTTCAGAGCCTCGTGACGGTAATTTTATTACTGATATGTACCTGTACCTATATTAGATCTATCGTGCCCACTTTACTGGACAATCGGTTAGGGAAAGTTGGGTATGTATATTTCAAAAGACTACGAAAGCCTTGCAAATTACTATTAATATACTATTAATTAGTTTCAAAGGTACCTTTTGGAAGTGTGCACGGCTGGGTGAGAGGAAAAGCCCGTACGTGGCAGTTAGTTGCCTTTTAATGGCCTTCAGTATCTTATTTTGGACGTAAAATTTATAAATGGATGGTGAAATGTGACAGACTATACCGAACCATAATATGTAACTCTATGTCAATTTTAAATGTGATGGAATCAAATGTAAATAAAAAGTAAGCATGTTTCTTTACTACAAATTACATTACTTACCCGAATTAAGCCATGAAAAGAAACAACAAATGGAACTTTTGAAGTTCAATTGAAAATAAAAGGAAACGACAAACATTTTAATTACTTGCATGGTATGTTTTATTTGTCAACACGTTGTTTTCTCCAAAGCTATATAATTACCCAATTTGAGCACATTTTCTCACCATATTCTCATAATATACTTTTTTTTTTCTCCTTTCTATAAACAACAACATTTTTTTTAATATAGTTATTGTAGAGTCGTTATATTGAGCAGTGTTTTACGATATACAGTATTCGTTAAATAGATATATTTAACATGTGTGTTGTTTTGCGTTTATTTCGCGGATATGCTACTATTATTTCAATGACAATAAACCACGCATCAGACTAAAAAGTTGTACTCTGTAATAGAAGACATTCACGACAGCAAGGGTGCGATGAAGAAAGCATCGACGTTCTTGATTTGAAAATTGTAGCTAGGCGAAGAACGTCGACTCTTCTCTACGCTCGCACCGTTTCGCAACACAGATCGCAATTACAGAGTAAGATATGGTTTGCGGTTTTGCGAGGACCATTGGGAAACGACACGAACCACAATCAACTAGGAACGCTTATTGTCGATTCCTCGAAAGAAAGAGAAAGAATAGTTACGGTGAATAGGTAAGGAGGCATTGGTTCGTTTACGCTACCAAAGGAGTTTGCGATCGTGCGTAATCGAACGATTCGAATCGCTGTAAATTCCACGCAGTTTAACCATATTCACGTGAATTATACATTTATCAATTGTGGTCTCGTTTAATCGTTGGCATATGAGGTACGTTACTTGTTGGCTACGGGTAATTTAAAAAAATACCGAAAATAATAAAAGTAAGGTCTAGTGTTTTCCTAAAATATACATATAGTACGATACTATTACGCCCTACGGATATGAATCTGACTTTTAGATATGACACGTGTTTTAACGTTCGTTGAGATGCCACTTACGATCTCAGTTCACTCTGTTATCGTACCGATAAATAAAGATATTATATTATTACCCCTTACGTACAAATTAGTATGCTAATTATTTGTCTGTGTTCGAGTATAATCGAATAGTTTGATTAAAGAGGGTGTCGATTCGCGTCGCGAATCTAGGAGAAGGTGGAGTACACAATAAATCGTTGATGATGATAGTTAGTTTCGACGTAACGATATTTATACAAGGGATGTTCATTTCGATCGGATCGCCACTGCCATCGTTGAAATAATTCCGAAGCGTGGATAATCGGTTGGAGAGTGTGCGTATCACTTGCCGTAAGTTTCTCGAACTCGACGATATACATATCTCGTGAATGACACTGGTGGCCCACTTGAGAATAGACACCCTGCATCTGTGTAAGGCTTTCGACGCTAACATTATAAAAATTACATGGCAATACTCTCTCCCTAATAACGATTTACAAATGAGAAATTACACGAATCGTTTGAACGAAAAATTCATCTTGCCTTTCGTCCCTTCGATCGCTGTTTGTTCGCTTCGATCGCTCGTTGTTTTAAAAAAATATCCGATAACGTTACATTTAGTCCAACCAAAGAACACATCTTGCTCACGACATTTTACTCTTTTTCCCGCGTTCACGAACGGATAAAAGGGTCATAAAAAATACATTCGTAAGCATTCATCTTTTAAAATTCGCAACAGCATTGCACCGCGGCAAGAGAGAGGGAGGGGAGATTGATTTGTTCGCTGAAACGCAATAAGAAGTTCCCCCGGTGTTCGATTAAAGCTTGGAGGTCGTGATTCCTTCTCTTTATCGTCGGTGCAGAAATATGGTAATCGGTGTGCGGTGTTTGCAAACTTTCGCGATCGTTCGTCCGTTCGCGATCATAAAAAGCTTTCACCGTACGTTCGTTGGAAAGATTTATCGCAGGATGAGGAAGAAGAGGAGGGAGAAGGCGCAGAGTCGCGTGCCGATTTTCACGTCCGCGCAATTCCTCAGGTTCGGGTTCTCCCGATTCTTAAACACGTTCTTGTCTTTGATGAAAGGCGCCCGTGGATCCACCGTCGTCGACGTTGTCATGTGTTTGCTGTAGATGATTCTCGAGGTGCTCTTCTGCATCGCCGGTGTGCTCATCTGATGGAAAACTCGATTGATCGTGGTCACCTGAGCGAACTTTGATTTTCCCTTGCTCAATTTTTTCCAGCTCGCAGACGTGGCACGGGTGGGCGGCGTGGCTCGTTCGATCTCTGTAAAACAGTTCCCCTCGAATGTTTATCGGTTATCCATCCCCACGGCTCGATACGGGAGAAATCCGTGGAATAACAGCCGTCGAAAAATGACGCGTTCGCCGGTCGCATACACTCACCGTACACCCTAAGGGTAGCTTCCGCTTTTCCCATACTTGACGACGCCGAACACGTGTATTCTCCCAAATCTGTTTTCTCCAAACGTCTTATCTTCAGCTCGCTCGTTGTCTTCCATTCCTCGTCCGGATGTCCCCGTTCGTCGATCTCGTATCTACCGCTGTGTGTTCACAGATCGTTTAACTTTACTACACGAAATTGGGTGGAAACGTAAGAAACGTACCCGCTCATGATAACTTGCTCCTTCCTAGTCCACAAGTTGATCGTCTTCGGATAAGCCTCTATCAAACAGACGAGCGACACGTCCGTGTCCAGTGGAGAGCCTAACAATTGATTGGATACTTTTGCGCTGGGGGGAACTGAAATTTCGATAAAGTCAAAGAGATCGTAATTAGGTTGTCGTCGACCGGTACGGTATTATCGAGAGAGTCCTGTGCAAAGGAAGAGAGTAACGATATTTGGCGAAGTAGAATCGATTACCGCGAATGTACTCACAGTTTACCCTTAGATAGACCCTCTTGCTGACTGCCGGGGGCACTTCGTTTCTGGCTATGCAAAGATAGGCCCCCATTTGCCTCCTGTCTACCCTGGTTAATTCGAGCTTCTCGCCGGACTGGTTGTCCACTATAAAATCCCGCCTCGTATGAATATCTGGTTGAAAGCTCTCGTATACATATCGCTGGCCTCGAGCCAGCGTTCGCACGTACACCAAATTACACGCGAAATACGCCCTTTGCGTTAAAACAACGAGACCGCCACGCCGGCTACCTACAACCCTAAATACCTGACCGTTCGAAAACCGTTCGCACGATTAACGGGCCGACTACCGGACGAACCATTTAAGGAAGAAACGCGCGGTTGTTGGACGTGAAACACACCTGACAATCCTACGTATGTATGTATGTATACACGTCGAGCGTATCGTAATATTCCGTTATCATATCTGAAACGGTTTCGGAATGAACGGCGAATTACATTATTATCGAAGGGAGCCGTACGACATAAATCACCGCGGCATTTCGCGCGCGCGATTTCGATAAAACGTGTCACGTGCCTAATGAGATCCATCGAAAATGGAAGATTCATTATTTGCGCCGACAGCTCGCCGCGAGCCCTTCTCCCCTTCCCTTCCCTCCGGCCCGGTGGATATTTTTGTTCGGCTGCAACACGCGCCAACCGTACTCAAAATATTGCGTATCGATTTATCAAGACCGCGTTCACGGGGAGAGAATTTGTTCCATTAATATCTCGCTCGATCAACGCGAATTTGCAGCGCGTCCGAGCGAAAAATGCGGACCGTTTAGTCGCCGCGACATTTGCGTACCCCGGCCAAAGGGAGAAGGAGCTGGTGTACCTGCCCGTGGAAAGATATTGAAAGTCATCGAGGAGAAACTAATTGCTTTGGAACGGCATCACGTAGGTTTGCGATTTTACGATGTCCTCATGTTCCGCTAAGCGGATCGTGACGGGGAGCCGAGACAGACGTCTCGGATAATTAGTTCCCGGAAGTGGTTGAAACCGCGACAGATCGAGCATCGGCTGTTTCTCTTGAAAAGAGTGGCGAAAGAGACCGGGGGCCAAGAATGGAGGAGAGGCCGGGCGGCGAATTAATAAAAAGAAGAGAATCGAAGGTTATTTGTCACCGGCAAGGACGGTCGCGAGAGAGTGCTCGAGGCGAGATAAAAATGTAATATCTTACCTGGTATCAGCGGATCGTGAAGACCCCTCATAAGTATGAAACCACTTTTCTCGCGTCGCCAGAGCACACGAGGTGACGGTCTTCCAGAGGCGTTACACGAGAGGGTGGCGTTCTCACCCTCTAAAACGGAGACCTCACCCTCCGACGTTCCGGTGCTCAGTATATCTGGTGGTACTGGAAGAAAACGGTCGATTCGTACGGTGAAAGTCGGTGGATAATTAGAAAGTGTCACGAACTGAACTACTCGCGTAAAGTCGGGGGCAAGTTGAAATGGAAGTTTTCAGGCATACTCGCGAGGGCGGTAGGGATCGAAATTACGGGTATGATCTAATGGGCGGTACGGTAAAGCAGGCGTCGACCGGGATGAAATCAGGTTAAAACGCCTCTGTCCCGAGGAAAATGAAATGCCTCCGTGTGTATGATGGAAAGGAAGAAGAAGGGAAGGAAGAAAGGAAGGAAGGAAGGAAGGAAGGAAGGAAGGAAGGAACATTTTCGCAATGAAATCTGGTTTCTTTTGAAGAAAGGTACACGAGGCCATTTCAATTACACGCGTTCACCGGTTGGACAAATATTTTGTATACCGAGCGAGCGGAGAGTTAGGGCGGTGAGAAAAAAAAGGAAGCAGGACCTTTCCTGTGTTTGCCTACAAAGGAATTTCATTCCATTCGGGCCGATCGCTC
>NW_017101002.1:481332-501028 GCF_001263275.1 Habropoda laboriosa
ATACACACTCTCGATGAATTCTCTTTCTCCCCCGGTATCCCCCACGTACACGCACGATACAACGATCCGCGCGCACACACGAAGATACCGTAGAGAGGAAAGGGGTGGTTGGTGGATGGAGGATTAGCGGGTGGAACGAATAGAAGGCGGGTGAGCAACGTAACGTTACGGTCCGTTCTGGCGGGGCCCCATTCAAACGTATTCTAGCGGCGAGGCGCGCATATTTTCCACCCCTTCCTCGAGGTAGGCTAATCGAAACCGGCGCTCGCTCGCTTGCTTGCTTGCTCGCTCGCTCGCCTGCGTACGCACGTGACGTCTCTACGAGCAAACCGCAAACACCCGACTGTACCTGGCCGTAGGAATGCGGTATAACGCGCAATTAGGCATACCTAGGACATCCACGCATCCCAGCTGGCTCAACATAGGCTCCGTATTCAGTTGGCACATGTAGCAGCCTCGGTCAGCTTCTCGGAGCTGGCGAATATGAAGCCGCGAAGTGGCCTCCTCCTCCTCCTCCTCCCTCGATTGACTCTGATTCTTCGCCGTCTTCGCGTTCTCCAGCGTGACGAGAAATCGGGGCGAGTGTGTCACCGTTCGCGGACCCATCGACAATATCGTCTTATCCTCCACTCGTATCCATCCCACCTGAGACACAGCCAACACAGCCATTTTATCAGTTGCCTTTTTCTTTTCTTTTTTTATCATCCCTCGCGTATTCGCGAAACAATCAACTGCTCTCGCCTACCTAATTGCGTTAATATTAGCCGTCCTCTCTACATCTGTGTACGATATTCCAGTTCCCGGATAAACGCACACGTTCGACCGCCCCCACATGCACGCGGCTAATTATATCGACGTATGCGGAGATAATTAAATAACTGGCGATAAAGCGGACGGACCACTTGAAAGTCTAACGACGTAAACAATTTCCCCGGTAATTCGAACATCGTCTATTCGTGGTCGGACGAAACGTGGTCGCCGACGCACGCCACTCTTTTTTTTTCCTTTTCTCGCCGCAAGAACCTTTCGTGCCCGCGAAGCGTCGTAGTACAGAGGCGAGAACGTCCGTGGCCGTGTCGGGATTAACCGGATTAACGGAAGATAACACCTTCCAGCAAGAGTCTAGAGGAGAGCGAATGGAGGGACAGCTCGAGTCAATATTATATCGCGCGTATATACCAGCCTTGTGTCTTGCCGTGTGTTTATGTGCACCGACGTACTATATCCAGGGCCGATACGTGCTCGCACGTATGGCCGGCACCAGTAATTGCTTTTAGGCAAGCTCGAAGCTGGCGGAGCCATTGGCACCGCACGAATCAACCTGACGAAAGGTTCCATTTAACGTCGTATCGCGCACCAGCCCCTCGGCCCGCTGCTCCCGCATCTCCTACGCGTTATCTATAACGCTGCACTTGGTAATTAATTAATCCGAAGTGACTGTCGATGCACATCCCGTATGTGCGCCCGTATGCGTCGAGAAAAAAACACCGATCATTCGTACGCGCGCGCCGACCTCGTGTTCCCAACGGGAGAACCCCTAAGGCTCCAAGGAATTTCTCTTCTCTACCTTGTACCTACTACCACCACGACTATCGGTTTACGACAGCCACCTTCTACACGTACTTGCTACAACACGTTTCCTCTGTCCGCCGTGTCCTTTTCGCGTCGAAATTATCCCGCTTCTTCGAGAGGGTACGGAGGAAGGTGGATCGGTGAATAGGAAATTGAGAGGAATCGCGCGCGGGCGGGTGCGCGACTCGGTTCCACCGGCAATTACCAGTCTAATTAGATAGCTAGGCGTTTTCTCGAGGAACGCTTTCTCGGGATGGTAGCCGGGTGGGTCCGACGTCGGAACACGGAAGGCTTTGTCGGGGATAATCCATGGAGACCGGGATAAGGTATCGCCGTGCTTTTGACCGGTCTAGATAAGAAAGGAATAAGTGTGGAAAGGGTGATCGGTCGCGTTTGAATTCTTTCGTTCGCAGAGGACAATCGATAATGTTTTAAGTACTTTGTCACCGGGGGAACAACAGTTTGTCCCGCGCAGAACGAGAACGAGAACTGTTACGTCGCCTGCAGGCTCGTTATCTCCACGACAAAGATAACGATTCTTTCGATGCTATCGACTATTCCACCCTCTCTCTCTCTCTCTCTACTTCCTCCATCGCCAGCGTCGAAACGAACTTCTTATCCGATAAAAAGTTCCCCGAACCCTACCGCCGCCGATCGGATACTCGGGACCTCTGTATTTTGCATAATTTCCAGCTGCATACGATCTATCGGAGATAATCGAGGAGCATGTGTTCTCGTCATCTTCGAAAATAGTTCGAATTGGAAAGTTGGAGGAGAGCTCGAGTTAGCAAATTGCATCCAGAACGGGCGACGACTGGTACCCACGTTTTCATTCTTGCTGCACGCCGCGCCGGACCACCGGGAAGGGAACCGATTGCGAGATTTAGCTAGATTTAGCTAGATTTAGCGAGATTTCGACGGCTGACACACATTATCCGCAGAGTTACGAAATTCCCCGGTGGGCACACGGCCGGGGCACCGGTACCCCTCCCGCCGGTGTAATATTTCGAGAGACCCTGGGCCACGAATCTACGTTAGCGCTAAGAGATTGCTCCCCATACCCTTTTCCTAGGCAAGCAGCCTCCGTCCCTTTTCCTCTTCCGTTCCATTGTAATCATGGAAACAATCATTCTTCGCTCTCCTTCCCTCCGATGCTTCTTCGTTCTAACCTCCGCGATCCCGCTCTCTCTCCAAAACTCAAGCCTATCCTCCCCCGCAGTCACCCTCTCTCTATCTGTATCCGTCCGTTCTCTTTTCGCCTCCATCGCGGATTTCGGGCTGAAACCCCTGTCTTCGTTGCACCAGCAAGGTGGCGTGCGGTTCCATCGGCGGAGGCAGCGGTGGTGGTAGTAGCGAGCGATGCTGATGGTGTGGCGAGCTACCCTTTCGCTCGCCTCCGCAGCAATCACCGATTTGTCTGAATAAGCCCCGGGCAAGTATATGCTCGTGCTTACCCCGGGGAAACACCACTCTCTCTTCGCCCTCCTCCCGATTCACCGCCCGAAACGGCGTTCCCTCGACATCAGCCCTCTGTACTCTCTCTCTCTCTCTATATTCTGCTTCCCACACCCTCGATCGGGGCCTGGCAGCGACTCCATACCCGAAAATACTCCGGTTCATCGATGCTTGATGGGAGGCAGCTCGAGGAGAAGGGGGAGAGGAAGGTAGCGAGTTGGCAAAGTCGTGGCCGACGTCGAGACGAGACTTGGGCGTTAATCAGAAATGGAACGCGAGTGGATGGAAAGGCGCAAGTGAATCCACGCGAAATGATCGGATAAACGAGAGACAGGATGATCAGGTTTCGGGTGTTTCGCGTGACGGAAAGATAACGCGATTTAGAACGAATCGGGTACGAAGGAGGAAACCGATCGTTTCAAGCGCGGAAGCCAAGGGAAAATCTCTACGATTAGCCCACTCGCATTAAGGACAATCGAATTGGCCGTCGATTGAAAAAGGTCGATTGGCGCGGCGTGGTGTGGCAGTGAGACGCGACTGAACGAAAAGTGAACGAGGATAAATCTACTCCAGGCTGGAACTATCCAAGGGGACAGAGTTATCGAAGTGAAAGTTCCGTATCCGTGAATGAAACGGAAAACCGAGTCGATCGTTTTTGCGGTTCTTTCATAACGTGAAAGCTCGATTCGTACAAAACGAACCAACGACGACGACGACGAGTCGACTGACGGCAATTAAACTTCCACCATCTTCGTCCCCCCCGGGGCAAACCACCACCGCCACCGTGGAGAATCTCGACCGTTCTTCTCGCGGCTTTTTCTATGCTAATTTATTTTATTTAGCTGGCAAACGTCGCGTCACACTCCCGGAAGATTGATCGTCATCGAAATCCTCCGGAGGAGGAAATTGAACGAACGTTAAAACGAATTAGCGTCCTTTTTCCACCCGGCGCGGCACCGAAACTAATTTATTTTTCACGCGTCATTTTCCGCCAACGTACCGCAAAATTCGAATCATTAGCTCGGATGATGCGTTAATCGAACGTGACCAACGTGCTCGACGGTCGGGCGGCGGAATCAATTTATTTAACACACGTTTCCGCGATCTCCGCGAAGATCGGTCACTTCGATTCTCGTCCCAACGACGCGACCAATTCTATTTCCCTCCAAGGAGCCCGATCAGCCTTTCCTCGTATTTCTCCGCTTTTTACGAGTTTTTTATGCGAAAACGTATAGACGGAGGGAGGATTTTGTCGGCTATAAATAAGGGAATAAGAACGATTCTGATTACAATCACGCCGCCGAAACGGTCGACCTTCGATCTCTCTCTCTCTCTCTCTCCTCCTCTCTTTTTATTTTCTGCTCGTTTACCGACGTCGTGTTCGCCACCTCCGCCTTTTCCCCGTACCCGAGACGTGGTTGATCTAGGGGGGGAAGGAAAATCAGCCAAACAGGAAATATCCAACGAGTTTCGATCGGAACGTGTCCAATTTATAGCAGGTTCGAGAGCGCGCCCGTGGTATCCATGGTTATCGGTTTACCATCTCGTGCCGCTTCAAACGTTTCTCATTTATATTTCACGCTAGAGGCTGCATAATATTTGCCCCGGTCGATACAAAAAGATGCTCGCCGGTCCCTTTATGAATTCACCACGCGAGAAACGCTATCCAAATATGTCCGATGGAGTTTCAGAAGCCATAAATCTTCTACTTTTCGCCAGACGTCTTTTCCACCCTGGAGTACAAGAGAATCGCTTTGAAGTCGCACACTCGTTCCGAATTTCTCGTTGCTGCTGCTACTGCTGCTGCTGCTTTTGCTGCTGCTGCATCTGCCACCGCAAATGACTGCGTTCGACGATCAGTATCCTCGCGACGTAGCCTCATAGGTCTTCAGAGAGAAACGTCTCTTCCCATTTTTTTCTTGATCCAGCTTTGAGAAAGCCGGAATAAAGATGGGAAGGATAGGAAGCGAGACGGAGAGAGAGTTTGGCTGGTTGCGTCTCGCCGATTCGCCTCGTTTTACTTCCTCGAAATAGTGTCGCGTACGCTAAAAGCTCCCGGACTCGTCTCGGGGCTTCTTCTTTTTCTTCTTCTTGCCAGACAGAGCCCCACGGCTTTAGAAAAATCGGTCGGGACTAGTGCGACGGAGGATAAGAAAACACGGGTGGGGAACTCTGGCAGAGTAAATAGGAAAAGAACCAGCTGGAACAAGCCTTTATCGATTTCATTCATTACGTTTCGCTATCTGTTTACGTGCGTGTTATCCCAGGAATACGAATCAGCGACAAATGCTCCTTTTGTCGTCAATTTCTCTCCCTTCGTCCTCCTCTCGTTCCCCTCGCCGCGAGATCTAACGTCCGGTTCGCGTTGAAGAACGGATCGATCGTCTAGGTTCCGTGATCCGCAGCCTTCGACTCGCGAAGCCTCCACGTGAAATTCCTTTCTGAATTTTGTAAAGCGCGGCCCACGGCAAATCCCCGTTATATATTCATGAACGGTTAACTGCGGTTTCACGGGAGAAAGCCGCGGTATGAAAGAAACGGAGAGGGCGGAGTGAAACGTTCTTGGGAAAATAGAGGCGTCTTAAATTCGCGCGTGTTAGCACAACAATGGATCAAAGGAATTTCGCGGGAAACGCGTTACGAGCGGGAGAACGCGCGTCGCACGTCGCGCCCTGTGAACTTTTGATCAGCGGCGACGCGCGTTTCTCCGGCAAACTTGCTAACAGTTCTCCCGCGGATTGGATTTCTTCGAGGTAACTGCGAGTACGTGGCGTGGTTTTGTCGCGCCGCAACGATGCACCGAGTCCCTTGGCAACCTCCTTCCAAAACTTTCTTTATTTCTTCCCTGACGAACGGTTAGATTTCGCGAGTTAACGCGTGCGTGAAAACCGAGCAGCCGTGTGTGCTCGAGTGGAACGAGTACATACGTTCTCCTTCGAAAGGGGAGAGAAGCCCTCGGCAGAATCTCACCGATTTACCTACAATCTCCTACCTCTACCGGATCACGTCCGTTCGAAATAGGTGAAACATTTGTACAACAGCGACGCGTTAAAACGATCTTTCCCTTTTTCATCTGTTACCAAAAGCGTACTTTGATATTCATTTCAGACTCGTCTGCTAACGTACACAGGAACGACGCGATGTTTACCCGATGTTAACAATGTTACAACGATGTTACAATGCGAAAAGAAAGAAGAGGGTAGAAGAGAGCGGAGGTAGATTTGGGCAATAATCGAGAGACCGTTGATCGGAGTTGGGCGGAACCGAAGCATCGTGGGTCGCTCGATAGCGCGTAAAGTGATTCACGATTACGCGTATCGGGGATGGAGTTGTAATTGAAAGAAATGAACAGCGAGTTGGTAACGAAGCGAGGCCACAATGCGAAAAGAAAGAAGAGGGTAGAAGAGAGCGGAGGTAGATTTGGGCAATAACCGAGAGACCGTTGATCGGAGTTGGGCGGAACCGAAGCATCGTGGGTCGTTCGATAGCGCGTAAAGTGATTCACGATTACGCGTATCGGGGATGGAGTTGTAATTGAAAGAAATGGACCTGGGAACAGATGGAGGGAAATAAGTCGCGTACAGGGTGAAATCGATGTTATCCCGCGAGGCAGGAGCATCGTCGTGGTCGTAGCCGCGGAATGGGTTAAGGGCCAAATGGCACGTTGGGCTCGTTTCGTCGAAGGTTAACGCGGCTATGGTTCCAGGACGGTAGTTTCGCAGAATGGATTCGCGTGAATACAAATCTGCGGTTATCGAGTATTATTCGGTCGTTGGTGTGCGCTCGGCGTTCCTGTGACCGTACCAGCGCGAGCAGTAGATGCTGCGGACGCGTTAAAAGCTCACCCCTCCTCTGAAAATAACGTAAAATAACAGCGACGCGACATGCACTAGCTACGGACATAAACGCGTTTCAACGCGTTCAAAATTCTACGTCGAAAGCTTAACGGGGATCGGAGAGTTGTTGCGACAACAAAACAGCCCGGTAGAGGAGAAAATATAGCCCGATTCTACTTTCTCTAGTTAGTCGTCGTTCGTGCGCTCTAACGTGTGCAAATATTCGTGATTAAGAGAATCGCCGGATCGACAGTTGGCTTTGCCGATTTTCCTTTCCGTCGTTGTAGCTAAACAGAACGAAACTTGGAAGCCGATTAATAGCCCTAGGTGTCTTATTTTGCGTTCGTCGACGAAACAGCCCCGAGCCGCGGTCCGAATCGGTCCTCGATGGAAAACCCTCCATTTCCCTTTCCCCGTCATAAATCACAAACAACTGAAATTTCCACGACGCTTCCCCTCGCTGGAGTCCGGCCGCATCGCACCGGTGAATAATTAATTTCATCGCGCGTTACCGTGCTTTTTAACTGTTTTCCGCAGTTTTTTTTATCGGCAGACTTGGCCGCAGTCGGTGCCGCGTCGGCGGTAAGTAAACTTTCGAAGGTTTTGCGTTGTTGCCGCGCAAGAAGCGTAAACCGGCCGGGCCCGCCGAAAACTTTCCTCTTCCTTTCCGGCGAGTTCCGTTTTTCCCTCGCGCCACCATCCGTCAATGTATTCTTTCTCGAGCGGCAAAGGAACGGCTATTATTACACGTACACGTACGTGTGTAGAGCGCATATTGTAGAAACGGAGGAAAGAGGGGAAGAGGGTTTGCGGCGAGAAACAAGCCGCAACCGTTGGTAACGAAACGAACGGGCAGCCGCAAAACTAGTGCCGTATTTCGAATTCCGCGTCGATTAAAGTTTAATCTGTCACCGGAAGCTAGGATGGACACGGGCAAAGTTACCAAAGCACGTTCACGTTAATTCGCTTGGAATTGAAACTCCGTGGTAAAAGAAGCTCATGCATAAATACATGGGCGAGACGCGCGAACCTGGCACGTGTGCTCGTCCACGCAAAGAGTTAATCATTCGCGGTAGAACGACGGTTAATTTCGTCTCGTTAGCACGGCGCGCCGCGAACCTTAACGAATTGTGTACCTGTCGTGTACTTCCCGCGAATCCTCCTCCTTTTCCGCCAACGGGCAAACTTTCCCTTTATTTCCATCTTTCGCCGTGAACGAGTACAAGGGAAAACTGCTGGAAAGTTACTCCCTCTTCTCGAGAAGAAGGGAAGGTGAAACGCAGAAAGGGAGAGAGAGAGGAGGAGGCAAAAAGACGCGGGCCACTGACATCTGCCACGAGCATCCACGCGACCCATTTGTTTCCACGAGATTACCGAAATCTCGAATTCCCTTATCGCGCCGTGACCCGTGAATCCCCCGAACCCGTTTATTCGTACGCTTGCTCGCGCCGCGCCGCCTGGCCTCGCCTCGCCTGGCTAATTAACGTTCCATCGCATCGGTACGCCAACTCTTCCCACCGACCCTCTCCCCGCGGAACCTTTAAATCCCTTACCTTGTGATTTCCTAGTTTCCGGATCGTGCACGGTAGAACGGCTTCTTTGCCGATGGCTGCGGTCACATTACCGATCGGCTCCGCGAAGCTCGGCAGATCTGCAAAAACCCAGTGTTTGTCAATTTGCCGGTATGTATTCGCGTGGGAACGAACGTTCCCCTTACCAACTATCCGGCGTTTTCATTAAAAGTTTTACGCACGGCCAAGTTAGCGGAACGAATCGTTTTCACCGTCCCTCCTTTTTCCATTATTCTTCCGTTTCACACGGGCTCCTCGTCTTCTCGTTCCGTCCACGACGCGACATTGTATCGCGAATCGTTCTTTCAAATTAGCTTCCCCTTTTTTCTTTATCGCGGTTCGCCGCCAACCGAGAGATTTACAGCGGCGAAAATATGGCAAAATTGCGGGCAAGTGCAGCGTGGGATTTTGTATACCTTGAGAAATATTGGAACAGCGGGCGCGAACTGGCACCGCACCACCCGCACACCGATTCGATAGCCGTGTGATTCGTTGCCCTCGTTAGAGCGTACGTGACGGCGCAATGACAGCGATTAACAGCTTGTTGGCGCATATAATATCGAACGGTCGCGGGTGAAGCATAGTTTCAATTTCCCGTCAACGGATGCACTGTCACTGGCTAATGGCCAAAGATGATACGCCGTGGCGCGCATTATGTTAAGCTGATGGCTCGAGAAACGAGAGGGAGGGACGGAGGAGTTTCCCCCGTACACAGTCCTCGGGGACGAACGTTTATCAACGATGAAAAGTGCTCTCTCTCGCTATCTCTCGATACTCTGCTCAAAGTTGCTCAGAGATACACATATACGTACGTATGTATGTACATATAGTATATTGGTGTCTCCATGCGACGGTGAATCGCTACATGCTCTGCGAAGGGCCGTTGTGTAAAATTCGATGTAAAATTACGGAAAGTTAATCGGATCGAATTCCACGGTGTCTCCGGTGGAAAAGTTTCCGATAAAACCGTAGCGAGAAAGTTGGAATATTCGAAAAGGAAAAGGAAGGACCGGGTGAAAATGAAGTCACGGCTGCTATCGGATTGCGCGATATCGCGCATCTGGCATCTTTGAAATTTCGTTGCGGACCCGCGGGCCTACGGGCCCGTGTGACGATGCTCGGTGAATCGTGTACATCGTGGGGGAAAAACGCGGGGTTGCAGATGCGTGGAAGCTCGAGAGGAAAACCTGACTAGGTTCGGGAGGTTTTTGCCATTTGGAGGAACCGAGAGGGCGGGGAAAAAGAATTTGGACCCTGAGAAAACAGCTCCGCAGCTATTATGATAAGATATTCACCTAGAGGAAGAGGAGGGGGGGAAGGAATTTTCAGCTCGCAGCGTCGTCCTCGCGGCCGTATCTAGAATGTAATATAAGGAAACGTGGAGGAAAATAGCGAAGGTGAGTGGCCATGTGAACGGGGAACGGCGAATGGCGAAGGAGAAGAGGGAGAAAAGCGGAGAAAAGAGAATGGAGCGGCGGGCGGCGGTGGCTGGGAGAGTCGGAGAGGCGTGGGTGCGCTTACACCCATGCCGGAGCCAACTTCGCTGCCGTCCGCTTTTATTTTATGGCAAAATTATTCTAGTAGAAAAATAATTCAATCTCTACCCCCTACCCGTTGTACCGGTTACCGTGGTAGTAGCATTCTACCGGTTCGAGTATCCGGCCGCGATACGGAATTTCACTTTGGCGACTCCGATACTGGGGCGCGCGCGGTGACTTCGATAATTAGAAACGGCACCGGGATGTGGGAACCGAGCTGAATTCGCGTGTGAATCTGCCGTTGGCAGCCCACGAGCCGTTACCAAGCCAATCTTCCCTACGTCCATCCACGTCAAAAATGTTTTCCGACCTCGCTCGCTAATAATACCCTCCTCGAACCGATGAAACGCGCTTAAGTACTGTTCGAGTCGAGACGATTTCGTACACCCGGAAACGCGATAAACCGAACGAGGAGAGGTGAACGTTAATACACGCACGCACGTATTATTTTCCTATATTTCGTCGAGTGTACGAGTGTACGAGTGTAACGCGCTGTCCCGAGTAAACACGATAGGATCGATACTCGAATATTCGTAAATAAAAGGAAGAATGGGAATATGGGGGTGTAGGGAGAGAGGCAGGCCGAATTCGTCCGGCAATATAATATTCCCGAAGCAGTTTCCGCTGGATCGTCGTAAATTCGGAAATTTTTCTACGATATTTCGGAACGGAGGCGACGGAGTACCGAAATAGAAGAAAATGAGCCTTAAGGTCGAATCGGATCGTATAGGGGATGGGGCGCATCGGCAGCGACAGGATAAAATATCGTTGGACGTATTTCAGAGATCTTACGGACACGGTAGGACGGCAATTGGTACGAATCGACGCGGCTGAAAGAAAAATGTTTTTACGCGTCGGCCGATGTCCTCGCGTCGCTTAACGTGAATAAAGAATCCGTGGGGCCCCCTTGCGACGCGCACATTTCATAAAAATACACATACGTACGTGCAGATATCACTATCGTACGGCGATATGTTTTTCGCGCCGATACTCACACTCCTCCGCGCTACCTTCGACAAATTACTCTCTTATTTCGCTGCCACTTCCGCCCCCGGAAGATACACTGTAATCGTTTCCCGGTGGAAAGACAGTCTGAGAAATGGTCGACACCGCCGGAACGAAAATATGAGCAACTTCTCCGTGGAAAAGCGTGCTACCTTTTTCCACGCGAATTTTTCCCTCCGACGAGATCTCTCGAATGTAAAAATTCAGACTCTAATCAGACTTTGAGAGAAGAACGATTAAAAGGTAAGGAGAAACGACGATCCCTTTATTCCATCGATGGTCAAGTCCATAGGTTTTAACGCGGGCTGAGAAACTTTGAAACCACTTAAATTCGCTGGAGCTCCACTTAACCACGGTGACAATATTTTAGTTGGGAAGTGGAATTCTAACGATAATGGAAAACTGCACGTCGATGTGTTTCGCCTGGACTGAGTCAGGGTGTAGCTTGAATCGGCCATTAATGTTGAAGGGCCACGGCAACTGAGATTTTCCTCAAACGAGAGTTTAACAAAGTTCCATGTTATTACGATAGAACAGCGAACTTTCGAGATAAGAAGGAGTACAGAAGGAAGCTTGACTTTGAAGGGAAAGCAACTTTGCTTCCGAAAGAGCAAACATTTCTCTGTTCCTTTTTCGGCGGTGCGCGGGGGCGGGGCAAAGCTCAGCAAATTTTTATCCCGACGAAAGCATTAATTTGTGAATAAAAAAAAGGACCGAGAGTAGAAGAGAAGAGAGTATAGAAATTTCGCGGCACGTTCGCGGCCTCTTCCCCCCTCCCGTTCCTGTCTGCCTCGCATTTCAGGGATATTTAAGTTTCATCGCGAAACTTTAGCGAAACGCTGCATTTATTAAATCCTCTGGCATATTTGACGAGCAAATCTGCGAATTGTCGTGTCAGTATCGTCGCAGTCGTCGTTCCTCTCTTTCCACCGAGAGAAACGAGTAAAGGGTACCTAAAGGGAGACAGAAATAGAGGAGGGAAGGAAGATGGAGATAGTAGAGATAGAGATAGAGATAGACAAGTACCATTCATTTATTAAAGGAACGATATTAATGTTTGCGCAGGTTACGAGGAGAAGCGAAACGTTAACGAAAACGGCAGTGGTCGTTGATGTATTCCGGTCGAATAAAAGATTACGTATTACATCTATAGAAAATCAATCTGGTACACGAGAATGTCGTTTTAATTAATCGCTCGCATCGGAACCGTCCCGATGGTAGATATCGGTTGTGTCGCCTTCATAATATACGGACTTTTATCGCAATTCGCCGTGTAATTCGATCAGTTTAATTACATTTTACCCGGCTGGCTGTGATATAATGGACGAAAAGTAAAATGGGTCAACGCGAACCAACGAATAATAAAAGCTATTACCGCGACAATGGATACACAAGGCGCAATTATGTAACCATTACGATTAATAAATGCGGCATTGACTGGCGCGAAAGGAAGGGGGTACCATCTGCGAGTACGCGTTTAAAGTCTCGTTCGACCTCGTTGTCGGTCGTTGCCGACGCGTTTACGATGCTTATTAAATTCGACGCGTTGTGTATTCGTTGAATACTTTCGGATCGTTTCGAACACGCGACGCCTATCTAACGGAAACTCTCGAGAAGTAAGCTGTTTCGTGATCGTTTCCGTTTATACATCACCCCCTATTCTCCTTTTTCGATCTCGGAATAGTCGCGGACTCGCGCGAACAAGAGAACACTGGTCTCGCGCCCGGCGAGTGGCATGCTCGTTCGGACGGTTTTTGCGGGGGAAGATTTGTTAGACGTCGGCGTACCTCGCATGGATAATACTTGAAAAGTATTATGTATGTAGGTGGTGGAACGATCCTTTTTTTCCCTGGACTGAACTCGTTATCGGAGTTAGGTAACCAGCTATGTATACGCGTATATATGTACGTGTACATCTGTATAGAAGCTAGCAAAGTGAAATGGCGGACTGGGAGGTGGAAAAGGTAGGTAGGGGATGGGAAGTTAGCATACGAATGCCCCCCGATTGTGCTTGTGGGCCGGTTCGCCGTTCTGATTTACATAGTTATTATGATGTTATGCAGACGCAAAAAGATTTTTATCATCGTAGCTGTCTTTGTCGTGAAAAGAGAAAGAAGCTACAACTTGTGTGACACGAGAGCGCGTTTCTTTATATTCGGACCACGTCTGTACGCTGTCCTGTGATAAGGTTGCCAAAAAAAAAGAAGAGGAACAGACAACGTCTACGATCGGAGCAGAGACGATTCGAGAGGATCGAAACAATTTCATCGTGGAAACTAAGCCGACCATAAGTCGCGGATTAAACCAGCACCGCGCAGAAGCGCATTAAGGATGTCTCCCTTTGCCCGACACACGTTCGCGAGGTTCTTTTCAGCTATCGCAACTAGAGGAACCGAATATAATTCGTACGCGACGTACGTGAAAACCAAATGGCGATCAGATTGGAGAGGATTTTAAAGGGAACGGAAATTAGCTTCACCTTTAATATCGATGTTAATTTCAGATTTCACGTGTTGCGGAATCCTCCGCTACCTTCCAAATATATTCTCCCCTATCTTAATCGCCCTAATTTTTCTCTCGCTCTCCAACTGGTTGTCATAATCTTCCCGAGCTAGCGTTTCGTTTAATTCCGTACACCGGTGTCTCTCCGGGCAACTCGTGCCTCGAACTCGAACAAACTTCAACGAATCGACGAATTTCACCGGTCAGCATCAACCGGCGATAATGGTCATTAGATGGTTCCCGGCACGTCGTAATCAAATTTCACTGCTATTGTAGAAGAAAGACTTGTGCGAAACTTCATCGTGGCGCGGATCGCGACCGGCAGAATTGAAGCCGATTACTAAAATATCTCTGGAGCTGCGAGGAGAGAGAGCTCGTGAAATCCGACTGAACAAGTTGATTCGCGGCTTTCGTATTACCAGAATACAGCCTATCGTTATTGCAAGTTTTTACTGCAACGTAGCGCCAACTTTTCATCCAGTCGAAATCACCCAAACTTTCCGCGAATCCGAACGAACATCAAGCAACAAGCAACCAACCTGGGTCGGCAATCTTTCCGCGGATGTTACGCGAACGAGGACGAGTGTAACGTTGAAATTTCCAACGCGGAAGTGTTTGCAAAGAGCTCGCTCTCTCGGAACCGTCCATCTCCGAAGCATTAAAATTGCAAGTTATCAGCAGCAGCGATGTCGCGGAAGATAGCATAATCGGCGAGCACGAAACATTTATCACGAAGACGAAAAGGCGTTAAAGTCGCCGCAAACGAAAGGGGCGGGAGGAAGGTAAACTTGCCGGGCGACCTAATAAATATCTGATTAATCCTGGCAGAAGGATTTTTGCGACGCGGTAAACGTTCGCGTCCGACAAATTCCGCGCACTCTCCGAGAGGGACGATACCAAAGCGGATTATCGAAACGCCACGCAAAGTCGAAGGAAAAGTTACTCGCTCTTACCCAGATTCGTGGGACTTTAAATTCTCACGGCTCGAATCTCTGCCGAAACTTTTCTCCGCGACGGAGCACCGTAAATATATAACCCCTCCCACAGGCTTCTCTTGCTCTGGCGCGTTCAAAGTCGCAAGCTGTTACACCGCGCGCGGCGACGCCGGCACCCAATGGTACCCACCAGCACCCTTTCCCTCTCCGGGATCGTCACCCTCTTGGCGGACTTGCTCTCGCCTCGACGAGAGGGACAGAGGATAGAGCGAGCGAGTCGGAAAGCTCCGTTCGACCCTCTCGGCCGCGTAGAAACGTCGATGGTGCGATAATTCCATTTCCACGAAGCGGCGCGAATTCGAACTTTAATTAATCGAATTCGCGCCCATGTCCCCGGGACCTGTCCGCCCCGTCGCCCCCACCGCCGCGCCGTCTTCCTCCGCCTCCTGGGACAGGTCTCGATCCCGGAAATTAGTAAGATCGCACATGCGGAACACGGAGGTTTCCTAACTGCACGACCACCCATCCGCCGCCGCCTCCACGCCTCGTATACGTGCACATACTTTGAGCATGCACCAACACCAGGGGGGTGGTGCAGAGCGCAGAGCGCGAACGAGACCAGCTGCGGACGCGCATTATACGCTCGCGATTCGCGTCACGCCTCCTCTCTCTCTCACTTTGGTCCTCCTTATGCCACGGGGGAAAAAAGCTTATTAAACCGGAGGCCAAGGGGAATTTGCAACTAAATGCTTTTCGTTAGGTGTGTCGTGTCGTGTTGTGTCCCAACTCACTGCGAGTCAGCTTCAACGGATTGAAATCGGGATTAGTTTTACCAGGGATCGGGAGGCACGGAAATATTACCGCGTTCCGGGCCGTTGAATCGTTTCGAATGGAACGAAAATGCCGGGGGAGGGGGTGAAGAGTCGGGTGGCGGAAGAAGGCGGTGGATGAACGGCGGCGCGAAACGTGGGAAGGGGCAGCGGCGTCCTCGAGAGCGCTCATCCGAAAATCTAATTTCGGTGTATTCCACGCGCGCTAAGTCGCCTCCAAGTTTTCGGACCTTTGCAGCTCGCTTCGAAAAATAACCTCCTGGCGCGGCCACCCTTTTGTCTCCGCTACCGTACAATTTCCAATTAACCGAGTCGCTCGGGGAAGGGCAAACAAAAGAAGTCGAGTAGGTAACGCGTGTACGTGTGGCTGTTCAACGCGGTTACGTGCTTTCCCCGTGACCCGTTACGCCAACTTTCCAAACTATTTTGTCAACGAGCGCGCTACCCGCCGGCTTAAGATCAGCTGGCGAGCGTGAACGCCAACGCGAAATTACCGAAGCCGGTAAAGGCTTTAGGTACCACCGCCGTTCTCTCACGCATCGCGCGATTCCGCTCACGCCTATTTTCACCCCCTGATACGTTGTCCCGCGCACACGTATGGCTGCAGTGGCGCGTGTCCTTAAGGCGTAAGAAGATTACAACTGGTACGTGAGCCGGGAATTGGAAGCCTGTTACCAACTATCCTTTCCTCGACGCACGTAGGTATCTCCCGCGCATACCTTGCACGCGTGGTCACGTACCTCTGCATTACCCGCCGGTAATTAACGTCAACCTCGCCGTCTTGTAACGCGTTTCTCCACGCGCGCAAACTCCTCCTGTAAACCACGCGGATGCTTGCAATATTAGCGCCGTCAGGTATGCGGGCCGTAGCGTGATTCTCAGACTTTGACGGTTTAATTGTGAGTTCCTGGCGTGCGTGGCAGCCACGCTCCTACACGAACCACCTACAAGAACGAATGCGCACGTCTTTTTTCTCAAGCACCCTTGTTACCCTTGGTAACCTTGTTTTCAATTCGCCTCCACAAGACTGACTTCCTAATCATTCGAGCTCGAGGAGATTAATAATGAAGTTGCGACAAGTTGGAGGAAAGTGGTTATAAATGGTAGGAGCGCGGTGCAACCGTGAAATCCCGCGAAGACGACGTTCCGATGGATTAACGGGAAAGCTTTATTAATCAGTTAACCTGTAACGATTTATCTTTCCCGCAGAGCCCGATGTCAAGTTTCAGCGGTGAGAATCTTCCCGTAGGAGAACTATCTTTGTTGGTATTGCCAGTACGGAGAAGAAGTTTCGCGGTAGTTGTAATAAATGTCGCCGCGGTGACTCGGCGGAATGATATGTATTTTTCGAAGCAACGACTCTACTTAACGCGCGTATCAAACGGTGCCTTCGGACCGTTCATTTATCACGAATTTATCGAGGAGACGGTGAAGAAAGAGGGGCTCGGCGTCACTTTCGACCCTTTATATAGCCGGCGGTTTTTTACGACGTCGCATCCTCGTTCCATTGTTCTTCGGAAGATGGAGAATTTCGAGATTGGTTCCGTTAGGAGCAGGATGGTGAAACGCGGCGGTTCGGTTCCGACGGACAATTTGACAAAACGATGCGGCGAGAAGATCCATTTCTATTCGAGGGGTGAAGGGGTACGCGAAAGGGATAAAGGAGCGGAGAGAAAAGAAGGTGCGATGGCGTGTCAGAGAAATGAACGCGTTAGTCACGCGTTGCACGCTGCTCTCCAGGGGTCACTTCGCATTCATAACCAGGCCGGTGGTTGGCGGCGCCATGCTTACGGGATAAGATCGGTGATGGCGAGAGCTAGTGAGCGCGCACGCGCTACGAACCGCTTAAGCGGTAAACTTGTAAGTGGCGAAATAAAGTTAGAGGCTCCCTGCTACCGTGTCTGTGACAGTTTAATTAATATCTTTCATCCTCAAAGGAAAAACTTGGTGAAGTAACCCCACGTAGAGAGAGAGAGAGAGAGAGAGCAAAGAGCCGAGGGTAGTGGAGGCAAGCCGAGTGAAGCTACTTCAACTTCAGGGACATTCACCGTCGCCGTCGTCGCCGTTCGCGGCCTCCCCACCTTTCTTCTTCTTCTCCTATATAGAGGTATCGCTTTACGCGCCACCCCCTTCGAACAAACTTCTCCGTTTTCCACTATTTTCGATGGTTTCGCGCGTCAATGAGCTGCCGCACCGCCCGTTCGTACCGAAACTCGGACAGTTTGGCGCGAACGAAATAGAACTCTCGACTACTTTGTGCCCGGTAACCGGGGCCAGACGAGCCTTCCGCTTCCTCGAGGATCGTCCAGCGGCGAAGAGAGTTCATCGAGCTTCTTTGTGTTCCCCGGCTGATTTACTTTCTCATCGCGCGGCATTCTTTTAAAGACGCCCGGCTGTATCGCATTATCAATTTCAATTAGGTAGTTTCACGGTTAATTACGGACCGGTGACTTCAATTACCGTCCCGGTAGCTTTATTAAACGAGGTCCTCTCCTATCTTTCCCTCTTTCGTTTCCCCGCCATTCACCTCTTTTATTTCCGCCTTCTCTGTCTCTCTCCGGTAACCGGCACAGGGCGCGGCATTATCAGTCATCTCGGTTTTCCGTTATCCGTCCGTTCCGTTATCCGACCGAGCGACGCATCACGGCTAACTTAGCCCGTGTCTCTCGAAGGACATTATGTCCGCGTAGTAACAGAGTATGCAGGCCACCACGGCAAGACGCCACCTTAGCTCCATTATGCATAATCGCTAACCGCTGCGGTAACCCCTTATCTGATCATACCGTTACGCTGTATTCACTCCCTAATGAGCAATCAACGAAACGTCGCGCCGCGTTCCTAACACCGCGCGAATCGATCGAACCTCGCTACTACTACCACCGTGCTAGGCCAAAATAAAGTTACGCGTAGAAACGATTCTCGCGACGGGAGTCGAATCTCAGAGATTCCCTATACACCACCGCTACAGTCTTCCCTCGTATATCCCACGACGTTCAACGCGACATCCTTAACGCCTGACAAACTTTAAATTAAACTTAAGGTGTCCGTCGCATTGTCGTCTGTTCCAAGTTCCCGAACCAGCCGGAGGATCGATTGTTGCTCGTAATTAGAAGTCATCCGGTCGTCGGTGGACATTGCAGATGGAGATTAAAAATCTCGAAACGAGACGTCGACCTCGAACGACAGACACTTGGAAGCGACGACGACACGCCGGTGCTGGTTCGATTCGAAAAATCTGCAAAGCAACGAGAGAGAGCTGGATCCTCTTCGACTCGCAAATGAACCGTTCCCCCGCGATCGTACTTGCCGTGAATTCATTCGCTCCGAGAAACAATCGGCGAAGTATATTTTCATTTCCACCCTTTAGAAATCGACGTTCCCTTTGATATCCGGTGAAAGAACCACGAAACTGCGAGACGAAGGGATGGAACGTTTTTCAAAGATGCCTACTTCCCCAAGTCCACGTACAGACGACGTATTAGCCTTGTAAAATAACCTCCGTACAGTTTCGACGGTAAAAAACCGTGGTCTGTCCTTCTATTCCACGGCCGCGCGTGCACGAAATAAAAAGCAGCGCGCCACGCAAACGCAATACGGTGAGACTGAAGCTGCCGATGAAAATCACGATTAGGTAACCCGAACGGGAGCACTGTCCACGCGAAGTCGCCGCGGTAATTAAACCCTTTGACGTGCGTACTTCGACGAGTTCGAGCACCCCTGTGTATCTACATCGCTGTCCTCGTTTCGAAAAAAAAAAGGAAGAAAAAAAAAAGGGGGAAAAAAAAAACAGAGGAAAAAGGGGACAAAGAGGGGAAGAAGGACAAAAACAGTAGGGACAGAGGAGAAAAAAGAATATTCGAATGGATCAGAGAGAGGAGGCGTCGCGGAAGTGACGAGCCTCTCGGGAATAATACGCGGTCGGGCAACAGAGTCATCGGCTTTGGGAATTTTGTCCAAGTTAGTTATCGGCGATGCACACGCGAGCCAGCCCCGCGAAATCGTTTGCCCGTTTCCCCCTCGTTGTGTCGTTGCCTCCCTCCGCGTAACTCTTGTAATTCGAGTGTCGATTCGTCAATGGCGAGAAATTAATTTGCCGCTTTGCCGTTTAACGCCGCGGTGGGACACTGTGAAGAGGGCGAGATTCGGGGGAAAAAGGTATCTCGAAGGATATCCTCGAGTTCGAGCGTGCTACAAAGATACTGCGGAGGTGTAATCAGCATCGTCTACGGAGTGAGGGTGAACCGCGTTAAAGACGCGAGCGGGGGGACTCCGTTCCCGTTCTCATATTCGTTCGATTCGCGCTGCTGGCTCGTGATACCCGACGTTCGGGAGCGGAAAACAATGCGTTTCGATATATGGAGTATATGTGCAGAAATATGTATGTACCTGGTAGCGTGGGATACGTCGCAGAGGCGTCCTGGCGCGCGGCGTCGCTGCTAATTGCAGCCCCGC
>NW_017101002.1:501441-506633 GCF_001263275.1 Habropoda laboriosa
CCTTTTCCCCTTTCTTCCTTTCCTTTCTCCTCCTGTACACCGGCCGGCGGTTTTTTTGTTTATTACTTCCATCCTCTCCTCCTTCTCTCAATCGATACATTTGTCAAGCGACGTACAAGCGAGCTCAAGTTCGCGCAATTTCACCTAATGTACGTGGCTGGTGGAGGAACAGTTGGAGACTTTGCTCGTACATCCAACAGGCTCCTCTCCTCTGTCCAAAGAAACGCAGGACAATTATCCTTTACGCCATCTCTCGTAAATAACTATCCCGAGGCCATTTAGGAGCGCAGATTTCAGTCCTCGTGCGAGCACAATTTACCACCCCACCCTACACAAACCTATACATATTCTGTACCTATATACACGCTACGGCAACTGCTCCTTTCTTATTTACGACAGGACTAAATGAAAAGTCTCTCTTTCTTTGTCTTTGCTCCAACCCCTTACTAAACACCGGTTTGTTTCTTTTCGCGCTGGTTTCTCGCGCGCCCGCACGCCCGTACCACCTCTCTCCCCGGTCTTTTTCCTTCGAACCGATGTCAGATTATAAGCTTATCTCGTTGACGCGTGATCGATGCTTCCCGACCAACAGGAGCCTTTCTGATTTTCAGAGACGCCCGCAGATATATATATATATATACACGTATGCGCAGAAAGAGGGAGAAATTTGAACGGGTCTATTCGAACCGGAAATGCACGTTTGAAAAATCCTAACGAGAAGGGAAACGCGACGAATGCGCGGAATTAGCGCGTGACGAGCGGCATAGTGGAGATTAACGAGCAGCAACGATTTTTAATTCGTCGGGTGTATTTACTCGCTACCTTATAATTTCGTGTCCCTCTACTCCCGGTTAGTCACTTGGTTGAAAAAGGCGACTCGACGGGGATAAAACGGCGGGAGAAATCAATGAAAGCTTCTTCGAGCAGATTGGTAATATAAAGATCCGGGCGAGAGAGATTTCACTCTTCAAAGCGAAAATCCATTTCCGACCCTCTTCCCGTGTGTTTACCGTGATCAGCTATTTGTCTGCAAACATTGTCTGTTCGGAACAGAATCGCGCAAACGTTATGACCGATTTAAAAGCCTCGTTGACGAAGTGGTCGGAAGTGCCTTCGCGAGCGCCTGTTTCCGCGAAGAATACGGACGGACAAACGAACGAAGGGGGGAGAAGGAGAGGTATCTCCTAATGGCCCGGCCGGCATTGTACTGGAAATAAGTTGATCTCGATTCGATGGATGGCGCGGTCGAGCGCGTGCGAATTTCCCCGGGAAATGTCTCTCTGTAATAATTTAGTAATCCCGAAAAATTGGAATTCCTCGTTTTGTCTTCGTTACGGCTGAAACGGCGTTAAGCGCGGCTTAAATTCCGTAGAGCGGAGGTATTTTAACGTCTGATACCGTTGGAAACCGGTGGATAATCAAGGAACATGCAAACTCCTAATTTTTCCCCGAGATTTCCCGGGATCGAGAGCCGTTCCGCGGTCGTTAATTACGCGTGTATCAAAGAAAGAGCAGAGTAGATTAGGTGAAATCGATCGAGACAGCCGGGGATCGATGATTCTTTCCTCTAATCACGTCCGAGTTGTACGACGAAAGATTTGATTCTTTCTCTTCCCATTCTCCTCTCCCCTCTCTCTCTCTCTCTCTCTCTCTCTCTCTCTAGTTGGCTCCCGATGAAATTCTACGTTTGCCGTCGGCACAGTTTCATCGTGTATTTGCGCGATTAGACGCTCTCGGGGATCAGATTTCTACGAGCAATCGTCCCGTTACCCCTGATCGTTTAGTCTCTCCGCTTCATAATCCGAAGAATAACTTTCGAGCACGCCAGTCTAACGCGCGTATATATCATCCGCATAAGTGTACCTATGCAAATACGCGGCTATTCTCCGGAGAAACAGATTAATTAATCTGGGATGCTGTTGAAAGGCCAGTGCCCGTTTTTGCGAAACAACTTCAATCCTCCACTCGGGATTACAAGCGTCCGATTCGACGGTAAATTGAGATATCCTTCGATTCGCCTCGCGATCGTTCACGTACATAGAAAGCGAACCATTTAGACTAGATATCGTTACGGAACGTACTCGCTTTTACCCGCATCGATTAATCTCCTTCGCGGGGAATCGTAAAGTGTATTTAAATTAAATATTGGAACAAGACTGGCGGCGTGGCCTGCGGCATAAATTTCCCGAATACCACGCGGATAAACAGGAAAATTCCGAGGCGCAATGTTCCGGCCAATATTAAAATTCATACGCGTCCGATATTATCGCGTAATGAATCTCCTTCGAGGGATGGATTTATCAAAGTCAACGGCAAGGCCATTAGCTATGACCGTCTACGGTGACCGTTCGGTAAAAACGCGTTATATACGAATACCCGTTCTTCCCTCCTCCGCTCTCCTCCCCTCTCCGACCCGCTCCTCTTTCACTCTTTCTCCCTCTACGAAAGGAAATACGCGTCGTCAACAGCGAATTCGTCGGTCGCGCGACGATTTTCGATCTTACGCGAGAAAAGTCACCGGTTGGAAAGCGAATTGGCGAAATCAATTTTCCAGTATACGTGCGTCTATGCATGTATGTACGTATGTACATAGTGAGAGTGTGTACGGCGAAATTGCGGGCAGCCGGCATTTTGGAAAATATATCGAAAATTGAATTGGCCGGGGCGGATTATCGTCCATTCGATTTCCAAATTGTTATCGCAAAATCCATCGACGTCCGCGCGATTCTCGCCCGGTGGAAAGCCATTCGCGTGTACCTACGATCCTTATAATTCACTTGGAATTCACCGGGGAATTTCACCGTTCGAAAATATCACGACTGATATATCGTCCCGGCGGAAAATCACCGCTCGTAATGCTACGCGCTCACGAGCGAATCCCACTAAATCCTTTGGGAACTTCCGAATCGAATCTCCCGCGACGGTGATCTATCGAATGATCCTCGAGATCGATCGCACTCGCATACCACACGCAACCAACCCCCGGCCCCGTTTCCTGTTGCCCCGACCGTGAAAACAGAAATCCTCTTCTCGCGGCTTCCCACCGCGACAAATTTTCCCCAAAGTACTCGCGGTGCGAGAGAATTACCTCGTGAGAAACGTCGAGCATTATACTCGCAAATGAACGCGCCGCGTCATACGTATCAGAGTTCAGACGATGTTTCGGACAACGTGACGACGCACTAATCCTCGTGGTATTACGGCGGAAGAATGGATCCGATCGGGGGCAATTGGAACGGTTGAACGAGAGCGACACGCTACGATTCCGGCACCGGACGCATCCCCGGGCGACGAGACGCGTGTACTGACGGCGTCGAGCTAGCCGTCGAGCGAGTCGAGCGTCGGAACGCTCCGTGACGGGACGCTCGCCTCGCATGGCGCAGGTCCAGGACCTCCTGTCCCTTCTTCTTTCCTCTTTCCTCTACCACCTTCCATCTTCCCTCCCTTTCCCTTCGATCCTCTTTCTTCAGCCTCTTCCGCCTTCTTCCGTCGCTTCCTGCTTCTCCCCGCCTTCGTGTTCCTTGCCGCGCCGTTGGATATAATATTCAATTTATTATGTAGCTTTGATGCATGCCGAGCGTCGCCGAGGAGGGAAGAAGGTAGAGGAAGGAGGAGGAGCGAAGCGCGAATGCACGGGCAGCGTGGTCCACGAGGAAATAAAGGGAGTCGAGGAAAAGTGCGAGTGCCTGGGAAAGGGAATGGTTCGAGACCGAAACGATATCGTCGATCGTCAGTCGCGTTCGTTCGTTCGTTCGTTCGTTCGTTCGTTGAAAAGACTCGTCTCGATCTGGCAGCATTTTTCGATGCTCGACCGGTTGACGAGCAGAAAAGAAGAAAGGGGTCGAAAGAACCGGCGATGTCAAAGAGGAGGGAAAAACGAAGGGAAGAACGGGACAGAGAAAGGGAGCGAGAGGGAGAAGTTCCGTGATCGAACCAACCGACGATATTGTTCGCGCCTGCGCTCGCCCCTCTTCCCTCTTGTCGTAAACTTTTTTTCCAAAGATCCGAATGATCTCGATTGCCGGTTTGCTCGCGCATCCACGAACATGGACGGAAGGACAATTTTTCCAACGGATGAACCAAAGTTGACTTACTCCACCGCCGTGTCGTGAAATAACATTTGTTTTCTATACGCGGGGCTAATAGCAAGCAAATATTAGTGGGAAAAATAACCGTGCTCGATCGGTTTTACCGTTTCGTTTGTAACGCTACACCTTCGACCCAGGATACGCATTCTGTCGTATTTGCCAATCGCCCAATGTTTTACACCGAAGCAAACACTCGAGCGTTCCACTCGAGTCGTGCCGATTAAAAGCCGTCGACAGAGAAATTTTCGCCGCACCGCTGAAATAACCAGCCGTCCCCGCCTCTCCTCCCGACTAAATAGTTCCCCTCTTAACACGTTAACAACAACCGAACCAACTACGAATACTTGAAATTTGTCGTGGTACTGGAGAAGTACGTCTCCACGACGCAGACAATGTCCTGGAAGATTAACCGTTCGCCGGAGCGCTCGGCTTCCTGTTTCTCAGGCGGCGGCTTAATCGTCGCGAAAGTTGGCCCGATCCGATTCCCGGTGGCCTTCCATTTCTTATTCCGCGCGGCCACTTTTCGAGCGTTTCAACGGCGAACAAGGCACGAACGAGTGCCGCCGGCCCGCGGAAACGTAAGTCGAAAATTTACGAGAGAAGAGAACATTCCTTAGAAGTGGCTGCTCCACTCTTCGAGCAGCTCTTCAATTATGACAGTGAGAAAAAAGTATACATTAAGGAGATTGCGCCGGAGAAACAAGCACATGCAAAAGCGCGCTGCGAAATTGCTGCTTAAGCTGCACCGGGCCAAGATAGATGAAAAAGGTTTAGAAGGCGCTGCCGCGAGAGTGAAAAAACCGACGGTACGCGGCTACCACGATGTCGCCGTACCCGTGAAAAATTCCGCGTCTGTGTCAAAGCTGAGGCGACGGGGACCACCACCACCCCACTTACAGATTACGCAACGATACTTTTATTCCAAGCAAACAACCTGAGAACCACGAGAGCGAACCTCTCGTTTGAGATCCTCGCAAATCAGACCTTTTCTTCGCGTCGTCGATCCAAACTTTCCGACGGGAAATTTTCCGAAAATTTATTTCCCCGCTTGTTTCACGACGGAATATATGTATCTTAGAGGGAAGTCAATAGCGGCTAGATTCG
>NW_017101002.1:506750-525964 GCF_001263275.1 Habropoda laboriosa
CCCTCCCCGCCGATCGATCTCTTTGTTCGGTTATCTAGCCGAAAATATTCGAATCGGTTCGAACTTGCCGCGATTGCTAACGGTAGAAATTTCTTGCGATATTTTCGGCTGAACGTATATAAAAGGACCAACTTTAACGATCATTTTTCCAGGAGATTTACATACCGCTACGTCACGTCGTATGTATGTATATCGAGGAGCGTAAGCGTGGTAAACGATACACGATGCAAATCAAGTAAACTTTTATACATGCGAGCTACGCGGTATCGTTAAAAAAAAATTAACTCTCCGGTATACGGCAGGAAATATCCGCGTGTCCCTGTTTCATAATTAAAAAAAAAAAAAAAAAGGAAAGAAAGAAGGAACACGCTAATAAGCCGATTTTATAGGTCGATCCTGTTATTTAGTTGACGCGCGTTCGATGAACTTGACGCAACTGTGTAGGTATATATACAGGCTGTTTACGATATTCCGTTAACCCGGGCTGTGTTGGCAGGAGCGGAAAAAAGGGGGATAGGAATCAACAGGATTGGAAGCACGCGCGTGTGCAGCCTGGACCGGTTAAAATGGGATTTAACCAATTAAATAATTTACCGTAGCCACTAGGTACGATTAGCAAAATGACACACGTGTTCCACCGGTGATCGCGCCTGGCTACACGGATTTCGGAGATGTAACAGCCGTTTTGGATTTCGGCTAAATCGAATTATGCTTTGGCACAATGCATCAGGCAGAATTTACATTTGAACGTCATTCGTTTTAGATCCACTCATGCACCCATCCACGCCTACGTTAACGAATCGTCGAACGGTAACGTTTCGCAAAAATATTACGGCATGTTTCGCACAGTTTCGCCACGGTTCATTAGCCCGGTTTATTCCACGAATATTTTCCTTCCAACGTGTCAAACAATCTCACCGCGCTAAATAATCTCGCTGCGCAAAATCGCTTCTTCTCTCGATTCTTCTCGACGGGGTAACGAAATCGTCGAGGAAACGTTCCACCCGTTCGATTGTTGTTATTCTTTTTAAATTATTCCTCGCCTTTCTCTCTCTCTCTCTCTCTCTCTCTCTCTCCCTCCCTTTCTCTTTCTCCGCCGCGCGTTTCCGAGCGTCGCGTCGCGGAAATGATTCGGAAAACCGGCTCGATCCAAAGGCCTCGAGCTTAATACCGTAATCGTCGATAATATATCGGAGGCTGCATTATATCCGAGTTGGAATTATATCGGAGTAGCAGCGCACCAGGGCAGAACTTGAGAAATAATGGTCGATAGAAATGTTCGAACGGTGATAAAGTAATAGTATATACAGCAAAGTATAGAGCTAGTTAAAACTTAGTCGCAGAAACTGTTTGTGGTGTAATAGATATCGTTTTACGTTACGGAGGGGGGGAGCTATCTGCAAACTTTACTGCCACTTCATTGTTACGCTCGCCACATTGAGAGAGAGAGAGAGGGAAAGGGGGCTAATAACGGGTTCGATATAAAGCCTCGAATATTTTCTTTCCCTTTCCCTTCCCGTGTGGGACACGCTTTGTGTCGAGGATGGAAAAAAGAGAGAGCATCGCGTTCCTCGACGCATGAGCGTGAAACTCAACGGTTGTAACACGATTACGACATTACTGTTGCATCCCAACGAAAACTTGGCATTGTAAAATGGTAACGGTCGAACGCTGTGGTTTTTGTTTATCGAATCGCCGCCGTTGGACGACAACGGTTGTAACACGATTACGACATTACTGTTGCATCCCAACGAAAACTCAATTATTTTCTCCGGTTTTCTCGCAGGCAGCATTGTAAAATGGTAACGGTCGAACGCTGTGGTTTTTGTTTATCGAATCGCCGCCGTTGGACGGACCTCTCGAGGTTTTCAGAACGTCTACTCCAAACGGACGGTCGCTCGCTCGCCGTCACAGCGTGCGTTCAACGTTTGGAGAAGAAAACGTCGAAAGTTCGATAACCTCGGCGACGAGCAGTTGACAACCGTCAGCACGGTTTGGAGCATTGCTCCGTAACCTCCGCGATTCGTCCGTCGATAGAGACGTATAAACGAGGTTTCACACAAATTAAGAACTACGTTGAGAATTCAATTAACAAGATAGACGTATTAAGCCAAGATAACCACTTGGTACAATTTATGGAAACGTACGAATTACATCGCATTCCATACGGAGTCAAAAACAACTTCCCTCTCTGTTTGTCAGTTTGAAGATAGACCCTGTTCTTTTAACCCTTTGCGGACGTAGTCACTATTTCAGTTTGTTTTTTTCTTTTTAATTAAATTACATCGAAATTAGATTTTCTCAAATATAGTGTTGTTGTCAACGCCTATATGAGTCTATCGTTCTCGAAGGGTTGAATGGCAATCTGACTGCATTCCTATTTTATTTTCCAACTGATATTATTAGTCCTCTACATTAGAGATTTTTTGAAAATTTTTCTCTACAATCACTTATGCAAATTATGTTACATGGACGAGGTATGTTGGAAAATTGGTCTGGAGCTGACAGACGCAACTCTCACTATTTTATTATCAACAAACAACATCATCTTTACCTCAGCAAGACTACAAATAAACCTGGTTCATGACGTCGAGAATAAACCAGTGACGTTACACATAAATTCACGCAACCTGCAACCACCATCGCTCCGCGTGAACAGAGCAAGTGTAATAGAGACAACGTATTAGTCAGAGAAATTTACGTCTGGCGATGAACGACACCAAACGCGATATTTAATTTGCTCGGTGGCGTACACGTGGGAAGTAGGATGGAAAAAGGAGAAACCCGGTAAACGTTTGTTTGCAGATTCGGAGGTAGGTACAGTACGTAGTGGCTTAGCGTCACCGCGACGAGAGCTGCATCGACCGAGCCGCGACGTTTCCAAATTTCAAGACGTCGCGACTCTCGACTGGAGCCTGTCTAAATAAGCGGAGGTTATCGCAGCAGGCAAAGTGCAGACGACTCTCGACCCCCCGTGGCGCATCCTTTGACACGAGAGGATCGTTCATCCGTTTCTTCGGTGTATCTCGCCGGAAAATTCGTTTATCGTACACGCGACGCACTAATGCCGTTGAAACTTCGGAGCTCTTGGGCTCGCGTGCGCAGCTACGTACATACTCGTGCAGGTACACATACACGCACACAGCGGGCAAACGTTTACGTATATTTCATAAAATACGTGACTCCGCGTATTTTCACCGGCTTAT
Organism: Habropoda laboriosa; assembly: GCF_001263275.1. Taxonomy (NCBI): domain Eukaryota; kingdom Metazoa; phylum Arthropoda; class Insecta; order Hymenoptera; family Apidae; genus Habropoda; species Habropoda laboriosa. The sequence goes on from NW_017101002.1 coordinate 509,957, forward strand.
CTCTCCCACCACACGTATTACGCTGTCCACTACGTGAATCCGCATGCCCATGTCTCTGTACGCCGGCAAAGTATATACATACATATATGCACGGTGTATTTTGTTAAATGACGCGTTTCTTATTCACGAGGACGCCTGGATCGGCTGATTGACTTCGGTGCATCCACTTTTGGTCCACGGGATAAGATTAAAGTAATACGTACGTAGTACGGTTTGGGAAAAGCGTTGCGAAAAAAGGAGCGTCGTTAACGTGACGTTTGCTCGTCCCGGTTGATAATTAACGACCACCACGGACGCTCGGGCAAACGAGTCTGAAACAATTTAACGTGTTCGTAGGGGTGGTGCGATCCCAGGAAACCGCGAACGCGTCGAAATAGAGGGACGATGTACGCAAAAGGTGTAAAAAACGGAGGAAAATTATCGGTGTAACCGAGAGTCAGGGTGTTTACGGGTAAACGTGAGACGGTAGGAGGTCGCTCGATCGACTTGGCCCGATGTCGATACACATCATACATCCAGTCATGTTTGAGATTAAACGCGGGCAGGCTAAGCCCGATGGAAAGGCGAGATCCGGCGTGTTTACGGACATCGCGTTTGCACGGATGAATCCACGGAGAGGAAACCGTAAAACGTAAGTACGAACGTTTCCACGTTTCCCGCCACCCATTTTACGAGTAATTTCCCGCAAGCGTTCAGTTTCCTTAGACGCGACAGACACGAGACCCGCCCCCTTCCTCTCCGCCTCCTCTCGAATCGCGACCTGTCTCGTTTTAAGAGAGCGACACTCGGTGAAACTCCCGCTACCGCGAACCATCTCCCTCGGCTGAATACTAATTAGTATTCCAATTTCGTCCGCATTAATATTAAACTGGACCGCGCGGAAGGTGTGTTTCTCCTCGGTTCCTCGGAGGAAGTATTAAAAACGGACCGAACGATCGTTTCCGTCGTTTTAATGAACGCCCTCGTGATACATGCGAGTTTCGCTTCAAAGCGGGTCCCGGCGATACGCTTTGTTCCCGTTGCACCTTACGAACAACCGATCCGTATGTAACACGAGCAATTAAAATTTTTTGTCGCGTCTCGCGTTATAATCGAGCGTTAATCTGCGTTAATGTAGCTGTAATTGCTCCGTCCGGAGATGAACACGAGAGCTCCGCTCACAGCGAAGTATGCTCGTCTCGCACTACCGCGTATTTTCCTCGAATCGATAGATATGGCTAATTAATGTAAATATACGCGTTAACGAGAAGAGATGCGTTTAGACACACACGCGCCTGCCCCGCCTTCTCCTCGTCTGCAGCCAGGGGTACGTACGCGTTCATTTCCGGAAGTACGTGTCCGTAATCCCAGCGAGATCGATGGTTTTAATCAAGAAAATGTCTCTCCGCATCATAGCTCGTGAGCAAATCTCTGGCGGTCATGTTTATTAAAAATAAAAATAACGCAGAACGCGGCATCGAGGGTAAAAAGAGAATAATGCATTCCAACGGTACTGGATTAATATTCGAAGACCCGTAATGCCGGTCTGTTTCGAGGCTGCTCTTAGCACCATCCAGTCAGTCAGCTTGCCAGCCAGGCCGCCAACCAACCAGTCAGCCAGCGAGCAAGCCAGCCAGTCGTTCCGCTTTTTCCCCGATACCTATCAAGGTTATTGGTACACGAAAATTTCTTTCGATACGAGCAACGGTAGACGAGAAATCCTTCAGACGAGCATTTCCAAGCAGTCCAGCGGGACCACCGGAGCTGTCGCTTGTCGTTGTTTCCCTAGACGCGCGCCACTCGCCGCGTTCCCAATCGCCGAGAGAAATCCTTCGTGTGTCGCGCGCGCGGTGCTTTTCACCGCGAACACAATTTTCGTCCTTGTTAATTAAAAATTTCAATCACATATATTAACGCCGTCGCCAGCTTTCTCGCTCTTTCCTCGCTCTTTCTCCCCGATTCACCGATGACCGTGCAACTTTCACATTTCCCAACACGTAATAACGTAGTTATCATGGCTTAACGGCCGCCCGTGAATAGAGCTAACTATATTAGTCTTCCAATAAGCAGCTTCGGTTTCTCAGGAAAGTTTCGGGCTTGTAATTGCAGCGGGGTAACTTTATTGTATGTACCGGCGTGGCAATCGTCCTCTGGTACAATCTATGAAATTCACTTGCGCGCAGCCCAAAGCTCCGTAGATTAACATTGCCTCCAGACGGGAACAGCAGAAACGACTACGTCGTCGACGAGGACGAGGAGGACGACGACGTCGACGAGCACGACAACGCCCCGTGCAATGACTTTGCAAGTATAACTTGGAAATGTCGCGGCAACGGACTGGAGAGAATATACGAGGATATTCGAGGTGCCATCCGAGGATGCGAGTGTCACCGTGGAAAATGGAAAATCGGACCTCGCAGCCGACCTAATGGGAATATCTTGGTTTTTCCACGTTCCGATTTTCATCGAGCCTCGCTGTTTGTTCACCGGAATCCAAGACGTTCCGAACAATTACTCTTCCCGACGTTGAAATATCGTTCATATTCCCTTCTCGGCGGCCTTCCCTTTCCCGTCCCTTAGTAAAAGCTTCAATTAAATAAAAATGTTAATGAACGAAAGAGAAGATGCGAGCGGCGCGACATCGACGTTTCGAATGAAACAAAAGGTGCGCACACTGCGATAAATAAACGTGCAAGACGGTTAAGGGGATGGCACTTGACGATATTTGTGGCCAAATGATGTTACAGTTTATTACGGGCCGGCCTATTGCAGGGTAGTCCGCTTAAATGCTGTTGAATGGTCGTCGGAAGAGGCGCTTGTACGGCCTGCGCAATTACCGTGACAGAGAAAAAATTCAAGAAAGGAGCCACTTAAGACTGGACGCATGAATCGGTGCCATTCACGAAATTGGTCAAGCCGCTCGCCAGCTCTGTTAGAGCGTTGCTTTCGAGGGTGTACACTCTCGAGACACGTACGTACGTGTACAAATACCACGGCATTGATCCGTCGAGACATCCGCGAAAAAGTATCCGTTAGCAGAGACGGGTGTTTGAACCTACGACGACTATTTGAAAACCCGTGAATTTCCATTTTGTCTGCTCCTTTAGTCGTTACGAGCGAACGAGCCACCACGGAGAAGGACAATTATACCGATTGGAGCGCATAAAAATGCATGAAGTCAGCATAGTGTGGAATTCCGGGGAAATTTTGCGACGCAACAACGGGCGTTGGAAGAGGGGCGATGCGAAAGATTCCTACCCGGAGAGCAGCCCTACCCTAAGCAACTGCGAACGTACCGGTTATTTCGGGGCTGGGTAGAATGGTTCCTTCCCGGAGGTTCGATCGGCTGTTTCCTGAGTCTATCGTTTACGTTATACCCGCGTATACATATACATATGGAACGCGAGCTTTCTCTCTCTCTCTCTCTCTCTCTCTTTACAACGCGATATCGTGTCCCGACGCAACGCGACGGTTCGATTTCCACATACATACTCCCTCAAGAAAATAACGCACAGTTTCCCTTGTAACCTGGATTCCCAGCGGCCTTACGGCACTCAGATCGAGCGGATTTTTTAAACTACGTCGCCGAACCGACGTGTACGTCTCGAAAATGGTTCTGTCAAAACGAAGGGGTACAGAGAATTGGCGTGTACAGGAAGGAACAGAGGGAAAATAAAATTCCCAAGTCGTAACCCATTTTAACGAGAGACCAGAGAGTAAGTAAACAGGCTATATCCTGATACCGAGAAAGACCCCTGTAATGCACCCTCGACCAAGTAGGTATGCGTTCGATCAAGTAGGGGAAAATATACTTGGATTCTTAGGGGAACGTGAACATTGCTAGCTGTTTCGATAATTATACGTGTGTATTGTGTTTTGTAATGGTGTGGTGCGTGAGGAAACGTCGCGCAGGTATGCAGAGAGAATCTTGAGCTAACACGGAGTATTTGGGAATTTGGCAGCGGCACCAAGGATCACCACCGGTATATATGTATGAAGATCTAACAATGGGATTGTCACGACGATTATTAGCCGTGAATACCAAGGACGGGGAAATTGCACAGTAGGAGATCCCTCGCCACGTCGCGCCGAGTAATATGATCCTTTCGACAGGAGCAAGGAAGGAACCCCCGACCTTCTCTACTTCCTCCCATCTCTCGATCCTTGTAACCTCGTTACTGCAACTCTCGGAAGATGGGGGATGAATGTTCCCGGGCGCGATGCGTCTCGACTGATACGTGACGACGCGGCTCATTCTTCTCGATAATTACACCTCAGTTAGTAATTCGTCGAAGACGCGCGAGAGACGGCCAGTTTTACTTCTCCTGCGATAATGCAATCTAGTTGGAATAATGCACGCGCACATTCCACCAGCCCAACTCATCTCTCTCTCTCTAACTCTAACTCATTTTGACATTTCGAAGACTACCGTATGGCATAATCTAATACGGGTATAATGCAATCAGGCTGGCGCACATCTTGCGCGGAAATCTTGCCTCGGGGAAGCATAGGTGACGATAATGGTGACTCGTTGTTGGATCGAAATTTCCCATCCCTTACCTCTGTGCTCGCCAACAGACAACTCTGCTTCTCGCTAAATTAAAAGATATGCTCTTCCCGCTACTCTCAGAGCAGCTTAGTTACTACGGTCCCTGTCTGTCTGTGTGTCGCGCGGAGAAAACTACCGGACTGTAAAACTTTACGAACAAGTCGACGCGGGCGCGCGCGCGCAACCACGTCTACAAAAGGGAATGTAACGATTAAACGATAGGGTCTTTCCTCCGGATAGGGACGACAACGTATACTACGTACAACCAGGATTTCATCGTGAGTTTGAAAGAAATCTTTATTTCCGTGACTCCGCTCGGTTCAACGACAATAGAAGACGTAGCGCGCCAGAGATCTGCCCTTCGACGCGATTTCGCCGTTCACCCCGTGGAATCGAGTCCGCCCCCGTGGTAATTTCACCTCGTCGGATACCCAGAGAGAGAGGAGTCGAGGGACCCGAGAAAGAAAGTTGCCCTACGTCCGCCGAACGCGTAATGTATACCGGATAATGCTCGTTGGTCCAGCCGCCTCTTCTTGGCCAGCTAACCCACCTCCTCCTCCTTCTACACCTTCTCAACTCCTCCCTCCCCTCACTCACTCGCTTACTAGTCTCGCATTAATGCAAAGCGGGGACATGCAACGAAGGCACGACGACGTAGGCTAACCGAGGATGCTTCTTGCAAGAATAAGAGAACAGGATCGCTGGGGATGTCCCGGGATTCTGTCCTCTATCGATCTCTCGCGTATATATGTAGACACTAACTTGTGCCCTCCGCAAGCCGTGCTATGTATCTGCCATATAAACCAATCCCTCCGTCTCTATCCATTCTCCTCCTTTGCGTCTCTTTTTCTTCCTCCCCCTTTCATTCTCTCCTACCCTCTCGCTTCCTACCTCACCCCGTTTCTCTGCCTTTTCTTCCCTCTCTTTACCTTCCTTTCTCTTTCACCCTCTGTTCGCCATTCGCCGTCCTCCACCCCCAACCACGCTCGTCTCCGTTCCTCTTCATCCCTCAACGTCCCTGTCGGTCCAGCTGCCCTCCCCCTCTGCCGTTCGCTCTCTCTACCCTTCCTTCTCGCTCTTTCTCCGTCTACCAAGCCTATTCTCTCGCGTTCTCGTTCCCTCCGCCGCTGGATTCCTGGCGTTCGTACACATAGAAGCACCGACCGTGTCTACTACCCCGTCCGTTTGCGTTCGAAGAGGTAGCAAGAGGGGCGAGTTGGTCCGCGCGCATAACCACGCTTACCACCAAAGAATGTGTTATGTATACATAAACGGCGCCTGTCCAACGGACAGGAATGTCTTTGTGTTTACTGCATTATTGAGAGATACGACACGCTTCCGGAAGTCCATCAGAACCGTGGCCGTCGTTATCGAAAATCACCGAAAGATTCGCCGCTGCACGTCACCACCGGCACAGACGATTCGGTTTCCCATGCTTAATCCCCTTCAACCACGTCCATTAGCGTAACTTTAGCATAGCAATTAAATGGAAAACTTGTTGTAAGGGAGACATTATCGTGAATTTTCAATCGAACTATTCCACGTTAATTAACGAATCTCGCGATGTTACGTCCTTCTCGAAATAGAAAAACCTCCCTTCGCGTAACCTTCTCGCCATTTCACTCATTTTTCCACGTTTATTTCGTAGGATTGCAAATTTAAATTTAAATTATTCAGATTCAAATTTACATTTTCAAAGGAAAATTCGAAAAAAAGTTCCAGGAATAAAGGGGGAATGGTGGAGAAATCGTGATTATTTCAATCCCTGGTTACTCGGATGAACGTTGACACTATGGCTGAACAGATTTCACCGCGACGCGTACAAAGACGCTACACAATTATCGCGTTATTGAGGGGTGCCCCTCCTATTTTCCAAAAGTCCACAAAGTTCCCCGCTGTCTCCGATAGAAACTTGTGCCAAAGCTGGCGTACTCACCGGAGACCAGCTTATACCGCAGTCACGTTACCAGTAATACGGCACAAAGTCGGTCTGAAGCCGAGAGCTCGCCATTCAAGAATATCAACCAGTCCTGCAGAGGACATAATCCTTCGCAAGATTTAACGTCCGTCCGAGTAGAACGTTTATTTCCACCCGAAAATATCTGGTTTAACACGATTTTTTCGTACGACAAACGATATTTAAAAAAATCTCTCCCCGCTGAGAATCTACAGACTACGGAATTGGTTGAGCGTATTCACTTTGTAAACTGATTACGCGTTTATCATGGTGGCGCGTATGCACGACCGCAACACCGCAACGAAAATACCCTGGTAATTAGGAGCGAGTCGCGTAGGAACGAGTAGTACGGGACGGAATTGATCCGGCGTTACGAGCGGCTATCACGTGAAAGGCCGCTCGTTCGCTATAGGTCGGGGCAAAGAGTGGGGAATGGAGATTTTCTCCGTTGACACGACGATTTGTACGAGCAACAGGCAACTTTCATTAAGCCTTTTCAAGCCGGGCTACCCTCCTCCTCCCGTCTCTGTCTTCCCTTCTCCTCGCTCTCTCTCTCTCCCTTCCTTCCTCCCTCTCACGGTCTCGTGCTCTCTTTGCCTCTGTCGCAGGCGCGCTCCCCTCACCACGTGTCGAAACCAGCCACATAATCGGGACTTGTAATACAGGCTGACTGAAAAGTACAGTAGCGTGGCTCGAAAGGTGAATTAGACGAACAAAAGGTAGGAAAGCAGCCACGCTGAACGGCTTGCGTTTGCCCACGAAATAATATCGTTCAAACGCGAAAACCTAGCAGCTTTCCGATCGTTTTTTTCAGTTTGCTTCGATTGCTGAAACATCCTGTACAGGTTTGTGCAAGCGAAGAATCGCGTTCGTGAGGCAAGAGTTGCCGGAAGCGTATTGGACGTGAGAGGATATCTCGTTTGTTAAGGCTCGTTAGCATTCTATCCTTTAACTCCGTTCCCTGTTTTCGCTTCTTTTCGTCTGTCGCAATTACCGATCTCTATCTGACCGTGTGCCGAACACTCCCTTTCCATCAGCCTCTCAAAAAGCCTTCTCTCCCCTATCCTTCAACTCGACTCGATTCCGCTTTTAATTCCTCCTAGGTTGTCCCTGTGCCGTTAACAAACGCGCCTCTACGTGGCCGAATTCGTTCTTTGTTAATGGGATCTAGTATAATCAGGATAAGAGAATGCTTGCATATGCAAAGCCATGATTGACACTGTCGTCGATTACGAAATGAATACTATATTTGAGTGACGATAGAGCAGTAGCAACAGCAGCAGCACCGTTCGATACTCGAGTAATGAATACACTTCTCGATATTCCTGTCGGCGCGGCGTTTCACGGAGGCCAAATTTAAATACGTTCCATATTTTCCGATCGCTCTGCTCGTGAAATCGATGCTTGGCCGTGCCCGCGCGTATCGCATAAATAGCCACGTTAACGTTACGATTCTTCTCGCTCGATCCGTTCCTTTTATCGATCTACTTGTCCGTGTAGAAGCTGGTCCGATCCTACTACGATGGTCCACGTACCCCGGAGAAAGTTATTCCTCCGAACGGTGCTCATCGCGGAGGATACAATCGGGCAACGGTACATTATGTACACAGATACCGGGTACCTATGTATGTCGGTATAAAGGGGAATTTTATCACGGAGAGCTTCCCTCTACTACTTGCAGCGTCAACGAGCCAGCCGGAAACTTGTTTCTCTCAGTGTGTACATAAATATCCAGGAAAGCGCGAGTCGTGTATGCAGCCGAGTTCGATACGTGCGAAAATGCCAACTCCGCGCCGACCCAAGAAATCACTCGCGTCGGACTCTTGTCCCATAACGTCTCCCTCTCGTCGAAAACTTCCTCCCTTCGAAACTTCTGCTCTCTCCTCCACCTTCTCCTCCTTCCGCTCTTCAGTCTGCACTTCCTACCGTACATATATACAGGTACCTCCTATATACCGTATATACCAACTTAACGGTGCCTTTTTATCTGTTTTCCATCGGGTGAAACGAGTTGGCCTTCCACGGCGCGAGTGGTCGATAGAGCCGTGGAACGATGATCCCTCAAGATGAGCCGCGCGTATCGAGAAAAGTCAGGGACCTCGTGGGTCGCTCGCGCAACAATTTTAACGACGGCGTGGACTTAGTTGGAGGAAGAAGGATGGGCAGAGTCGTTCTACCGCGACCGAAGGTGGCGATCGAAAGAGCCGCGCGACCCTACACGCTCCTCGCCAAGCATACCAACACCGCTCGTATCGTTATTCCGAAAAGGTGAGAACGTTTACACGGCCGCGTACAAATGTTCCACAATGTCACGGGACGTACGTGTAAAATTATACTACAGATCAGCCTTTTATCGCTTTATTATGATAACGTCGGCCCTCTTTTCCGTTCCGAACAGCTCTACCCTTACCCGTATCGTTCTACGGTTATTTCTCCAATTTTTCCAAACAACAGTTTCGTTCCTCGCGTATTTCCGCGTTGCATTTTGAAATACGGCTTTACCTCCACGTTGCTCGAAAAGCGAGCTGTTGGGGGAGTTTTCGCGTAAACTCTTATTTGCGTACTTACCCTTCGCCCATCCATCCAGTTGTTTTAGCAGTCGCGAGCAAAGTCGAGCGGTGAATGAGCGATAAATTCGAAGAGGAATATACATACATATTCGATCTACATATATGCTCAGTGTCATCTATGAGGTACCGAGAAAACAAACATTGATTCTCGGCTCCCTCCGACGTGATTCAATATTTGTATCTCCCCAATGAAAGTGTATCATCGCGCGTCAATCAAGAAGAACAAACGCTCGCCGAAATGTACATCGCGCGATTTCCAACGTGTGAATCACACATTGTCATTCCGCCTGTCTTTCTTCGTTCGCCTCTGATTCTTCTTCCTCTTGGTCCGCTTTCGCCGATAATTGCCTAAAGCAACACAGCCTGTTAACGCAAATAGAAGGCTGACGAATATCTATACACGGAAGAAATTAACCAGGTAAGTTAACCCAATTCCACCAGGTATTCCTCGGGTCGGCTGAAATTTCCACCGCGGAACGAATTATAACGTTCGTGGAAATCGATATTACTGATGGTAATAACCTGCAAGAAGAGAGAAACCGACGGGGTCCCGATTGGTACAGTCGTATATATACCGTAGCGACCTATAATCTCCTCGAGTACGGATCGTTCGTTGCTTATCGAGGTGTTTCAGCCGAACCTTCCTCGGTTCGCTTGAATTTCGCTTGAAAAAGTGAAACGGTCGCGACGGGCGTTGCTCAATTAAGATCTAGACGTTTCGTGCATCGAGTCATCGTACGCTATGCACACCGAGGTAACAACTTTCTATCTACGGCGATATGAACGTGCGGACGATGTTAGGTATTCGACTAATCCGACCTACATCGTTCGACCACGCGTTCGTTCGACCACCTCGATTGATCCTGGCTGGGGAAATTGGCGACAAGGCCTTGACCTACGTCTCGAGGAACGTGCCGCCGGCGAACCTGATACAATCGTAACGCGGCAGAAATTGCGGATTGCGGGGGGAAATTCCTCGTCGTCTTGTATTTCTATGGAAATCTAATCTGTCCCGGAATGCCTGTAATTTCATTTCGTTCGAATCCTGTCAACCTGGTAATATCGTCGACGTCGAAATTGAATGTAAACGAAGCGGGAGAGGAAAGAATTTTTGCGCGGGACCAGGGACGGTGTAGAGATTATCTGGCCGGGTTGAAGGTTGGAGAAACGATCTGTACGACGAGTTCTTGTAAATTGCCCCGTTCCCCGGACGCACCACCGTTAATTATGTACCGAGTAATTAGCAACTTGTTGATTGTCGTTAACCTCTCGATAACAGTGGGATATAAACCGTTAATTACATTTTCCACGCGTACAATACGCGAACCGTAACTGGGTTGTCTTCGGATGGCACAGATATACGTTGTCCCGCATCGTTGGAATACTTCCGATGTCGTATGCGAGCCACGCGACACACCTCGAAGAATGCACGTTACGATTGTTGCGTAAGAGACAGAGGCGAGAGGAGGACGTTCGTGGTCGCCTCGTAGAAAGTGAAACTCCGTGTAGCGTTGACTCATGACGCGACGCGGAAACCCAGCCTGGGTGAAATATTCTTGGAAACGAGAGTTTCGACGAGAGTTCAGGCACGTTATAAAACGCCTCGATGTATAAAGTTGCTCGTATAGTTTACGGGAATAAAGGTATCTATTGTAATACAGCGAAATTGAAACCAGTCGAGACGCGAGAATAAAATATAAAATCTGAATCTGGCTTATTACTTTCCCGCTACTTGCATCCGACATTATTACTGTCCTCGCTTCTGACGTCACAGATCGTTCCCCCTTGCTCTCTCTCTCACTCCCCTTCCCGATCCTTTTCATTTTTACACAACCACTCACTCTCGGTTCTCTCGGTATATAACTGCTCGTTCCGCGAATAAGATTCGATCGGAAACAGAGACGAGTGAATACGATCGATACCGAGCTCCCCCATTCATAGGCTTAAACCGAGAGAACGCGAGCCTCTTTTATGGAAAGTAATCCTATTTTGCATTTCGAAGAATAAACTTTATTTTATATATCATACGCATATGTTATTATCATCTCGATATGTATAAAATGCATGTACGTGTATGTGTATGTATAAACGATACCGAGCGCGAGTAAACGTGTAGGTAAAGAGTAAGAAGGATTAACGGTGTTTGAAATAACGCGTGCTGTTATAAAAGAGTGAACTCGGTACCTTTTGCAGAATGCACGAAGAAAAAGAATTTTAATCGTCGGTGCCAGAGACTTGTACGATCGTTTAGCACAGCTATTCTAAGCAGATCCTTCCTCTCCTCCTTTCTCCCTTCTCCGTTCTTTCTCTCCCCTCTCTATCTTTATCCGGAGCATCGTTGTTTTCCCCTCAGCTGCTCACAATTATACCCTGCCTTAAGAAACTCCGGCATACTGCTGCACTATCTTCGACCACTCCTTAGGATAGGTCCGCTGAATGTGCGAAAGGACCTTCTTGATCTGTCGTGTTTCCTCCGGGCTACACTGCGGGCAGGAGCCTCTCAAAACCAGTGGTGCTAAACCTGGATAACAACGCCCGGGTTAAATCGAATTCTGCCGGTAACTTTATAGAAATTTATCGGCAAAGTCTTCGAGGAAACACGCGGCCCCCTCGAAATACACGTATAAATTCGATCTAAGCAATTCGATGACTCGCCGTCCCGAACAGCATGGAGTTTACCACAAAATGGGGTTAACTTCGACAAAGACCAATTTATCCCTTCTCTCGAAATGCCTCCATTTTTTACCGATTCTCCACTTTGTTCGCGAATACGAGAAAATTAAAGGAGCGACAGAATAGGGTATTATTATTATTCTTGTACGCTGTCCACGGGTTTACCAGCCGATGGATTTACTTGGTACGACGGTGCACGTACTTTTTAAACGTCTTCCGACCGGGTCACAGGGAGCCTCTCCCAGCGCGCACTTGAGCTGTCTCCTGAGGTAACGCTGGTCGCTCAGGGCCATATTTAGTTGCTCGTCGGAGACCCGCGATCTTCCAGTCTGTCCTTCTTCAGATTCTCCCATAACCGTGCAGACAAGTAGCACGCAAGTGATCAACAACAGCTAGAACATCGTTCGAAATGGTCAAGAAACAAAGAAACATCGCAGCAAAGATTCTTCCAAGATACGAATAAACGATATTTACCGTGATAGGACGTTACCGAGTACTAACGGGTTTCCAGGAGGAAGGAAATTGCTGAACGTAAAGGCGAAGGCGAAGGGAAGTGACGGATTAAAGCAGCAAAGGTCGGAACACAGGAATATAGGGTGAAACTGCGAAAGGGGATAAGGAAAGGCTAACTGTAGACAGCGGCTAAACGCAGCCCGGGCGAAGCACGCCAAAGCTAACGTAACTAAACAAACAGCAACCACCGTGAGTAACGATGACATGCGTGTACCTAGGACCCCCGTTTGTTTGCTTCCCTTGGCCCGACACGACGGCCCGCTTCGACACGCTTCCGTGTATCGTTGCAGTTATACATTGTACACGCCGACTAACTAACGAGCTTCCTTTTAAATTACTTGTTCCGTGTCCACCCTCGACAACAGTTTTCTTCAACCAAATCCACTCCACAAAGGGTGTTGCTCAGTTTGCAATCCCGTGCACGCACCACAATTTTCACTCTGTCCAAGTGTGTTCTCGCGTGAACAAACAGAGGAGGGAAGAATTGTTTTATGGAGCTGCGACGGTGAGGGAAACAGGGGAACCGGAGCAAAGTGAAATTTGAAAAATTACCCTGTCGCGGAAGAAGGTGTAAATTAGTCGCTTTACCCATCGAGAATCTCTGAAATCGCGAAAGTGGATGAATCTATAGCTTCGAGTCTCTGATGCCTGTGTGTAATATTATAGTATACGTAGTGTGCAACGCACGCTGTGTTTTTTTCCAACGATCTTAGATTTATTCTCGAAGCGAACGATTGCTCGTCCATCGTTTGAAAAAGCACGGAGCGAACGAGCGAACGCGAGGAAAATACAATAGGTCCTATTAAATCGTAGCTACCTGATGGATGAACATACTTTCGCGGAATATTCCGAGTCCTGTGTGCGCGACGTATCCCCTTCCTCACTCTCTCTCTCTCTCTCTTTTTTCCATTCTTTTGACACGCGCCGTCACTGATATATCGAAGTTCGATTTTTATTATTTTCGTCGGGCTTTACCTCTCGATCCCCCATGTACCGCCTCTAACGATCGTGCTCGTTTTTAAACTACTCGCGCCGCAATCCAGAACACGTGGTCCTTCCCTTTCTTTCCTCTCCCTCTCCAACCAGCTTTTGATTCGTCCAACTGCCCCTGGCTCTCCCCGTGCTCTCGTCCTAAATTACTCGCGAACCTCGAGGATACTTTGGACGCGTTTCAAAAATCACGCGTTATTCCTGCAATTTTTTCTCCTCGATACGTAAACTTGAAGCGATCTTTCGAGAGAGAGGAAGAGCTCTCTGTTTCGAGCAGCGAAGTGAAACGAGAAAATCCGACTTTCTGAAAGTTCGGGGAGCGTTAGATATGGTTGGTCCGGATAAGCTCGCGCGACTTTTCGTCGATCCACGCCCAGGGTATCCGGTGTGTAATCGGCCGAATTCTTGGAGTGGCTCTATAGCGAGTTTCGATTTTCCCACGGGGACATGCTAATAATCGCGACGGTTCGGTAAATCACCACGATGCTCTATGTACACAGGCTAGGGGATGATTTGTGGATTGGATGCGGGCTCGGGTACGCGCACGCAAACCGCTTACTTCCGCAAATCGACGTGGATTATAAGAATTATTGGCCAGGCTGAATGGCAAATGGGTGTGATATAGATTTTATTGCTGTCACGTCGCGTCGGCTGTAACGATAGTAACCATAACGTTCCGGGTTATTACGTCCGAGGGAGACGCTGACGGTTCCTCTCGGCCATGCATTCCACGTGGATCCTACGTATGGTCCGTTAATTATCGTCACAGTCTATGAATGATAATTCACCGTTTAAACGGGGTTGGTACGGCCGTTGGAAAACTCGTGCCGTTACAGTTATCGGCGGTGCACGTACCGCCGTTCTACTCCCGCACACGCGACAATAAATAATACTTTATTGTCTATATACGGCCAGCCAGAACGCCCCGCTGTTTCGTATTTATTAAATTAATTTACAATCGCCTAGTTATCGAGTCGCAGCCGACGGACAACAATTACACGGCTCCGTGATTCCCGCTCGATACCGACAACGCTTTCGGTGGATTACGATGTGCCGTAGTACACGCGAGAGAAGAATACCGGCCGATGTAATAAATAGAACGAACGCCGGGGAATTAACGAGAACTTAAATACCGTCTTCTTCTCTTATTTCTTTCTCTCTCTCTTTTCTCCTCTCGTCGCGAATTCTTCGCTAACGCGATGGAAATTTCGCAATGCTTCTTCTATGGTAGGCAGGTATGCACACCGTGCACGCGGCTATTGTGTCGTAAACGAACGGCAAAAGTATCCTTCGAAACGACTTGTTATTCCATGCAGCCGTCGTTTCTGTGCCATAGTTATACGTACGTAAACGTACGATTGCGGCACGCATGAGTTACAACGTCGCGACGCCGAGCCGCACGCCGCGTCATCGATAAAGGTGCTCCACGTTCCGATCGTTCGCTCGTAGACTCGTGCTACGTGCCGTAATTTAATAACTTCTTCTCCGGCAATTGACGGACATGAAAATACCAAGATCGGATCGATTGCACAGGCTGTGCAACTCTGCTTTCGAATTGCATAGAATTTCAAGGAACAAACGAACGTCTCGCCGATATCCTCTTCTCCGAGGAAATACTCGTATAACCGGAAACTCGTACCATCTCGACGTTTATTCGCTCTTTAATATTCCAAGGATTTCCGAGCTGTCGCGGATTTTTCCAAGTGTTCTTATCGTTTCGCGAAACGCGCGTACACGTTAATCCGAACGGTACACGGTTACGCTCTAGATATAACTGGTCTCCGCATCACAATACAGTGGCACTTTCGATCGCATTACAGGAAACTGTCTACCGTGACAGCCGATGCAATTGCTTCTAAACAACGGGGCGAAAGGAGGAAGCGAAATGCGAGGCAAGAAATGCCATCTTTTCTAGACGCGACAAAGGTGTCGATAGGCAGACGGTAAACTGAAATCCAAAGAGAACCAGATTACGAGCGTAAGTCCGTGACTCGGAAAGGATCGACGTCCCAGACGGTGGTCCTCTAAATATTCGAGGTAGCGGAAAAAGGCGCACCGTCGATGACACGGGGTATCGAATTCGCGTGTGGCGTATACGCGGCGTCCAATCACCCCTTGGAGTAGCAAATAGGACAGGGGAGGAGAAAGACAGCGGCGGGAGAGACAGGGAGAGAGAACCCCTCCGGATACTGCGAAACTTTAAATCACCGAGAGCGTGTACGTGTACATAGGGTGCGCGTGTCTCCTACCTGTTGCACGTTCGTCACTCACTCACCTTGATTGCCGAAGCCATGTCGGGAGTTTCCGATCCGCTTGGTGTCATGGTACTCTTCGAGCGGAGAAGCGTGGGCGCGAAGAAAAACGCCGAGCCGAAGAGAAAGAGTGAAATGGCAGGGAATGAGACGGAACGGTTGTCCTCTCGCCGCGAAATCTCGGAACGCACTGGCCCGAAGGTACGTCCGTGGACTTTCCTCCCCTTCTTCTCCCGATAAATACGAAAGTGTGCGTAGCGGCCGACGACGTGATGATATATACCGGCAGTTCTCCGTCTCCGAACACCTCGCTGTGTACCGCTGGTTACAAGGTAGGGGAAGGCCTGAGACATGCGTGAGTGTGCGCCATGCAGGTTGCACTTTTCTCCCCTTCCTCGTTAGAACTTCCTCCGCGGCCGCCGCGCTTTCTTTCGCACACCGCTCCGATCTGCGCCACCACGCTTTCTTACTACCATCTTTCGGCCTCTTTCTCCCGACCACGACGCGCTTTTCTCCAATCCTTCC